>NW_004955407.1:37564853-37612057 GCF_000276665.1 Chinchilla lanigera | reverse complement strand
CCGCGCGCTTCGGCCGGGTCCTTCCGACGGCGGGACCCGAGGGACCGCGCGCGGCTGCGTGGGGCCCGGGCGCCCGCGGTCCGGTGCGCATGGAGAGAAGAAGGGACTCTGGAAATTGGCTAGGGCCAGGAGCGCAACCTGCGGGGACAGAGGAGCGGGAGGTGGTTTGTCCCGGAAATGAGGACTGAATGGAACCCGCGCGTGGCTCACAGTAGCGGCCAGGTGTGGGGCTTGGCTGGGGCCGCGTGGGCAGTGGATGCGCGCGTGAGTCGCCCGCGGAGGCGCCCTCCTGTGCGCTCCTGAGCACCAGCTCCAGGCCCCCGGCCGGCAAGGGCTCTTTTTCTCTCCCCTCTGTCTCTGCCTTTTCGTCTTCCAACTCCCAGCCTGCAGCTGTTACCTTTCTGTGCCTCCAGTTTACCAACTTGATTGGAAGATGTGGCATGTTTAAAATTATACGTATTATATATGCGTTATGAACGATCAGCTGGATTTGTTGGTTTCTGTCTGAAGCGCATCATCCATTTATCACCACTGTACATTGTACAGATGTCGTAGGAAAGGCGCAGCTCTGCACAGGAGCGTTAGTTATAAGATTTAAACGCTGTGTTCGGAGCAGACTAGACGGCCCCGTGAAGGGCATAAGCACCTAATGCAGAAGTAGATTGCATCAATTCTTTGTTGATCTAAAGATAATTCCGTTTATTCTTCTGAAGACCATATTGTGTTCCACGGGTTTCACATTGCGTATGTGTCTGACTTCTGGAGTTCACAAAACTTTCAGTGTGGGTCCCTGAGTGACATACATAGGGCGTGGAGTTTATTTACCACTGGGACTGCTTTTGAGCTTCTCCAGTTGTTCGTAAGTAGTTCAGAGCCCGGGTGGAGAGCTGTCACATTCCGTGTTAGCCGTGCTCTGCTGACCCGTTTTCCAAGGTCGGGGGCCAGGCCTGAGCCCTAAGCGTTTTCATCCGAAGGGGAAAGAAACTACATAAAACCCACCAGGTAAATCAGCTCACTGGGTGTCAAATCGCTAATGTCAGTTTATTAATCATGCTGTTGAAATTGCAGCGTCAGTGGAAACAAGATGGGCTGTGCAAACTTAGGGCTGTTAAAGTTTTAGGATTCTCAAGAAAGGCCCTGAGCCCTACACACAATATCACAAATGCTATTTGCAGTTTGGAAATTCTAGCTTGGATTTGTGTTAACGACTTTTGGATATTATGCCCCACTAGCAAAGGGGTAATCTCTCTTGGGAGATACGCGTTAACAAACATAAACATTTCAATAACCCTTAAAATGTCTCTTTGTGGCTTCACCATTTCTCCATTTTATTTTTAAAAATTGTGCTTACAACCGTGGTACATTATTTGACATTTGTTATTTTATCTGATACGTTCTAGCATTTACTGTTGGGTAGATGGTGTGACTGGCTGTGGTGCACACCAGTTTGTAAACTCCTCCTCGACTTTCCGTGTTTGTTTTGTTACTAAATAAAAACTTCGTTGATTTTACAATTTTACAAAATCAGACATTTTACTTGTGGTAAGGATTCCAGTGGAATACTAGATATATAAGTGAGAGGTAAGGTATCTCCTTACTTAGGTACTATTCTAAAGTCTTATGCTTTATGTGTATATTAAATATAGTGTCATGCATCGTAAGTAGGTAATAGAGAAGTTTCAACACTTCTTTTTTCCCTAGAATTAATATTAGCTCTGATTTTTTTGCTAGTTATCTTAAGACAAAAATAAAATTAAAAGGGAGGTTTATTTCTTCATAAGACAGAGGAGCTAATGTGTCTAAAATCTGTTCCAGTTCCCCTGTGAAAAACGATAGCAGGTCAGCGTGGGGCGTCTGATCCGGAGTGGTGGGGAGACTTTGTCACATTGAATCAGTGTCACTGCTGCCTGCTCCTTCTTAGAGCTCCTCTCAGAAAGTGTTGACAGAGGGACGCTTACCTGTTTCTAAAGAGACTTAAAGCTGCTGGGAAGCATGATTTGGCCAAAGTGATTGGAATGCGAAGGAAGTTGTGAGCAAAACCCCCCTCTGTGAGGCTGCCAGGCACCTTGGTTACTTGGGCAGCTGGTGTCTCTAAGTAAGGTATCTTTTGTCACTGCCTTACTTTTTCCGAAGCGGTTTGTTTTGCAGGGAGGCAGGAGTAGCAGGGACTCTTTTTCTTCTCCTGATGTGTGTGGATCCCTGGACTTTCCTAGGGAGCCCAGTTCTCCAAAATGCGGTTTGGGTTTATGCTCTGTACCTTTGAGTTTGAAATGACTCTAAACATTGGAACAGAAGCGTTGGGATATTTTGGGCATAGTTCCCCATGATCATGGTACTTGGTGACAGTGGTGAGGGTTGGAGTTGTGAGGGCCTTTGAAAGTCCCTGCAGTAATTTGGTGACACACACAGTTTGCCAGGAGCTTCTTGTCAACCTTGTTGAGGTTCCTTGTGTGATGGTACCTGCCTTGGTATTTCTGGCCCCCTTACTGGGGGTCAGTTTATTAGCTGCAAACTATACATTGTTAGTTTATGACTAACAATAGAGTCAAGGCACTTATTCTGTAAACAAACAACAACAGGAATCTCAATTGACTGGACCCTGGGCAGAACCATTTCTTCAAAATAGCTGGGGCCAAGTTTCCCTGTTTTATCTTTACCTTTTATTTCAAACATTTTAGTATGACAGAGAAAGAGGATTCAATGTTTCATGTTTGAAACATTGCAAACCTACTGAAGGTAGCCAAGGAGGGAGAGCTAAAATTACTTTGCTAAATTTAAATGGAAGTAAAATGTAGACAACACCAAGAAATTAAAGGGTGTGTCTAAAAATGGAGCTCTGGGTCTACGTTTTAGATGTACACTAACTTTAAAGTTCATCTATTTTTACAGTGGCAGGTCATAATCTGCAGGACCCTGATTGCCTATGAGAAACAGTAATTTAACAATGAAAGTAGGTTTCGGTTACCTTGACCCAGTGTGTGTTTTGCAGTGTGCATAAAGGAAGTTATGTGACTTGGTCCTGTTCAAAGACCTGTGTGTGAAAATGGAAATCTCCATCAAGTGTGTAATATAGGCCATCTGAATCCATTTACCACTTTTTAATTGTGACCCTAGGGAAATAGATATCAGACCCGACAGAGGACAAAGGTTTGTTTAAACTCGTATCTGTAGCTGCCTGCTTTGAAAATACAGCCCCTCACTAGGAATTGGTTTCGAGGGAATGAGATTTTCATGCACGTTCTTTTTTTTTTTTTTTTTTTTTTTTTTTTTCCGGTACCGGGAACCGAACCCACGACCTTGCGCTTGCCAGGCAGGCGCTTTTGCCGCTGAGCTAAATCCCCAGCCCCTCATGCACGTTCTTGTCAGTGATTCCGTTGAGGAATACTGCTATTCTTGTAAGTGTTCTCCAAGTGAGAAAACACTCTGTGGCAGAAAGTGTCCCACTGATCAATAGGAAAGAAGTCAGGAACATCTCGGACAGCGATGGTGCACCTTTTAAAGCTTTCGATGATACAGGTTGCTGTGGTACGTGTACCATAGGCTCGCCACTGCTGGTCTCGGATGATTATTGAAAACAGGAAGCCCTCTTCTCCCCCTATTTGATGGCTCAGCGGAGATTCCCAAATTTTTGCGTGGAAGTGGAGCGGAGTGTTTGCTCCGGTGGGGAGCGAAGGACGAAAGTGTCACTTGGTGGCTGTAGTTGCCGTCCTGCATCCCTAAGTGACTGCCAGCCGTTGGTGGCAAGGTCCCTTCCTCTGTCACTGAGTAGTAAGGGTGGCTCATGGATTCTTGGCGCCTGCCGGGTATTGAAAGTTGCCCAGTAAAAGGGGGACTGCACTGGAGTGGGCGTGTCTCTCTGTGTGCCGGTGGGGGCGGGCCCTGTGACCTCCCTGCGGAAGTGTTAGCTCCTGCAGGCTCCTGCTCTGCGCAGGGTCAGCAAGGTGGAGCATCTTTCCATGCAAACTGGGCACTTTGCTCTCTGGACCAGAAGAGAAGCCCCAGCTCTTACTAAGCCCGTTAACTTCCTGTGGGCTTGGTATAATGATATGGTTGGAGTTGGGAGTGGGGAAGTTCTCTTCCAACAGATGTGGCCCCTTGCAATCCAGGCAGCCCTGAATGACTGGTGACAAAGGACAGCCCTGCTGTGGCTCTGCCATTAAAACTTTGCATCTTTCGGGGCTGCTGCCTGCTTAGGCAGCTGAAGCCCAGTGGCGGATCTCCGCCAGGAGTGGAAGCCCTTGGGGACACACACCCCTTTACCCACAGGCTTTTCTGGCTTCAAGAGCACCAGGTGGACGGTGGGACAAGACCAGGGGAGGGAGAGAGCCCCGGCACCCTGGCACCATTGGACCCGAAGACTGTGGAGCGGAAACCTTTCCCCACTGAGGGTGGTCCCGTTCATCCTGTTCATCAAAGCTCTGTGCCAGTCTTCCTGAGAGCCCCACTTCTACTGCAAAGGCTGGTGGGCCCAAGTTTTTTAGGAAATAATTTAAGTACTGGACACTTGTTGGTACCACTGACCCCTAGAAATCTGCAGTCTTGTAATGATGACCCTTGAACTGCTTTGTCATACAGGGCATGGGGTACTTAGGCACTGGGGAAGCAGCAACACGGAGGGAGAGTCCTCTACAGATTTTCCCAGATGTGCGACTGAGGCTTGGAATCCTGGTTTGCAGCTGGAGGGAAGGAGAATCTCAGGGTTCTGGGAAGAGAAGGAAAGAAACTGTAATCCGGGCCACCGGGAGGGAAAGACCTTGAACCCCAGGACAGCAGAATGAGGTGCGTTTCAGGATGTTTGTGCTGGAGATGCAGAGCTCTGAGCTGAGCGTAAATAATAAACAAAGCATGTGCCAGTAAAAGGAAATGTTTTGAAATAGAAACCCCTCACACTTACGATCTCAACATAAAACTTTTTCATGAAATGGATCAGAAAGCTGAGATTTCTTTTACTAGGAAATGAGATAAAAACATTTTGAAAAGAAACCAACTGCCAATGGAAGAACGTCCCGAGAAGATTTCCCAGATGGAATGGGTTCGCATTAAAATTATATCCGACCTCACAGAGCCAATGTGTGCCGCTGCCAGGCTTACAGATCTGGGTCTGTAATTGCACAAAGTTTGAACTTATCTTGTGCAAGGTTTGCTCTTTTTGCAGTGCAAGATACAGAATAAGCAAAAGTGGAGTGAAAAATTTGCCTCTTCAGGACTGAAAAGTACTTCCTACTCTGTTTGACCTCATAGTAAAATTTACTTCACTACTGCACCAAGTTTTTAAATAGAAATAATGACAATAAAGATCGAATCTAGGGAGCGTTGCAAGTCTTTTCTGGAGAACGTATCAGATCCACACATTACCCATGTTTACTCCAAATTCTGAGACCCCACCGAAAACAGAGGGCTATGATTGATTAACTGCTATTTGAGATGTTAGTGTAGAGGCATTTTACAGCTGAAATAATACCAGGTCTGAAGTTACAATATCTCACTATGAAATTGAATTTATTTTTGCAGTTTTTAAAGACTTACAAATATAGGTGATGAAACAGAATGTCCCTACACCAGCAATTTCTTCTAAGTACTTTGTAACTAAAGTGTACAACCAAAGGTAACTTCATAAGTCTACATAGCCCAATAAGGGCTATATTTGTGTACACATTAGGAGTGCATTTAGTGTCACCATAAATTGTTTTGTTAGCAAAAATTAAGTATTAAATCATGTTACGTTGCATTTACTAATGCCAGGTAACTTGGAAATAGATTTCTCAATCAAAATACTTTGATCTATTAAATGATGCTTTATCCTAAAAGTGAGACAGAAACATGAATCTTACAGAGACTGTTAAGACTCTGGACAGAAAAGGTATGGTGCTTGTAATCGCAGGGGCTTGACAGGCTGAGGCAGGAGAATCATAAGTTCAATGCGAGCTTGGGCAACTTGGTGAAATCTTATCTTAGTTAAAGAAAATAAAAATAAAAAGCTCAGAATCCTAGAGCTCTGGCAGGATGAGGCAGCAAGTTGAGCCTAGAATGGGAAACTCAGTGACTTAGTAAAAAGTACTGAGAATGCAGCTCAGTGGTGAAGCACCCTGGCTTTGGTCCCCAGTACTGAAAAAAAATAAAAGACCCTGGGTGTATCTAGAGATGAGACAAACAACTGCATATTTAACGAGAAAAGCCAGAACCTCCCAGTTAGGGAACCCATCTAGCCACCTGACTCTAGAAATTACTGTCGTGCCTGACCTTTTTCTAGATTCGAGTTGTACTGATGGCTTGTAAACAAAACTAGAGCCCATTTTCATGGCAGATAGCTAAGTTCTGCTGGAAAGTGTCTGCCAGGCAAGCACTCCTGGCTGCCTTGTCCTGAGCTGAATACAGGTGGAGGCTCAGGCAGAACAAGTGGGGTGAGTGCCAGAGAGTGCAGGGAATGCAGACAGGCAGAGCATGGATTGGACTGGTAAGGTTCAGAACCCGAACCACAGAGAGGACTGGCATTCCAGGAACGGCAAGCAGGAAAGAGAAGGTAGAGAGGGCAGAGGACAGGAAAGCTCGCCTTGCCTGTTTTGTCCATGTGGCTGCCTGTGTTTAGTATGACATGCCATGAAAGACCCAATGGGGGTACTTCTGGTTATGCCCTCCGGAAGCTAAGATCTAGAAAGAAGAAGAATGTGTATTTCATGGGATCTAGAAAGGGAACAAATGCACCTGATGTGATGGAGACCACTATGAAGCAACTCTGAGCAGGACTTAAATGAACCAGTTGGCTTTCCATATTTACTTATAAGTCACTGGTCTCTAGTGAGGCCTATAATGGTGGGTGAAGCCATGAGATCTCAAAGGACAAGACAAGGCCACAGCTGAGGATTTTTGGCTTCAACCCCAGTGAACTAAAAGGAGACTGTAGCTGTAGGCATCTCACTCCTGCAACATAATGTGGTTCTCCTAAATTGCCATAAAGTATTACTTGGAGAAGTCCTTAAAGGGATTCCCAAGTCCTGCCCAGATTCTTGCATTTTCTTTAGTATTTCCCTCCTTTGTTTGAAAACCTAATAAATACGGGCTGCCCAGGGAAGTTTTGGGCCTTAACCCAGATAATCTTGAATTCTGTGAGAGGACTGAACCCTCCTGGAGCCTTAAAATCATTTCATTTGTCTCATTTATTTAAGCCTTCTCCATCCACTCATTTGGGAGATTGCGGGTTATCAACCCCATACTGATGTGTGTGTGTTACATAGCCTAGAGGGCACAAATGCACATGTGTAAAATCTGGAACAGCGCTGTGATGTGGCATGAGGGCTAGAAAGGAGGCAGACGCACATGCTATGAACTGTGGAAGCTGTGGGCATGGGTGTGCCCGGAGGAGGGCGGGATGTGTACAAGGAGGGTGGCATCTCAGGGGTGTTGTTTGCTTGAAGCAGGCAGCGTGGCAGGGGTGGTGGGCCGGGCTCTGGATGGCACAGTGACGGGGCAGTGATGGCTTCTTGAGGCCAAGAGCCCTGTGCCCTGTGTGGGGCTTGCTGCAGGGCCACAGTGGGGCCGCCACGATACTCTGCAGCACTTCCTAGTGCATTCGGAGGAGAGCTTCCTTTCAGCCGTAGTCTCAGGGTGATCCTCTTAGTGTCTGGTTGGATTTCTTTGCGTAGAGGCCTGGGGAGGGCCTGGTTCTAGCAAGTGTGAGACCCCCGAGCCTGTCCAAGGCATGGAGTGGGAGCATGGAGCTATGCCATCGAGCAGTGCCTGGCTGTGTTGGGTGGGACAGGCAGAGGTGGTGAGGGTAGGGGAGGGGGCTCCGAGGGTGCTTGGAGCCCTAGGACCTGGCCACACGGTGCGGGAACTAACTGAGCTCCCCTGGGTGTTTTGCAGACCAGACTAGACACCTGTCAGTTACCCCAGTGTGGAGGGAAAAGGCGAGGAAGACAGCAGCTTGCAGAAGGGAGGAAAGAAGCACGATGTTGTGGAGCCAGTGGTGACATTTAGTTCTCCAGGCAGTTCACAGCCACAGGGTTTGGGACACAGGTCCTTTTTGCCATGGCTCTTGGGAGGTGATCTTCTATTGCCCTCATTTTTCAGAATAGCAAAGTGAGGCTCAGGAAGCGTAAGGAACTTGCTCAGAATTCTGTGACGGAATAAGGCAGGCTGAGTCTGGGGTCCCAGTCTTGCTACTGCACTGCACGCTGGGCAAAGGAAACTGTACGCAAATCTCATGTATAGTTTAAATGTTCTATAGACACATAAAAAGAAAAACAGGCAGGATTCATTGCAATAGTATAGCATATGTAGCACATCATATCCAAAATATTATCATTTCCAATATAACCAATGTAAATATAAATATATTGATGAGATATTTTACACTGTTTTCCATATTGAATCTTCTGAATTCACTTACAGTGTGTCCCTGTCTGGACCAGTGTCGCTCCCGTGCTTGGTAGCCTTGGGTGGCTGGTAGCGTCTATATTGGACAAAGCATATATTGAATGTGCACCTTGGGGCTCAGATTTAATAGAACGAGCAGTCATGAAGTGTGTTGTATAACTTGATGATCACAGGAGAGGTTTTGCAACCTTGTGTTGCTATTGGCAGTGCCACTGGGAACATCACTGTGGAACCCAATAGGATAAGCAACGGGAAATGGAGTGCTGCAGAACCAAGCCCATGACTAACTCTGCAGCCTTCAAATTGGAGGGAAAAATGTATGCATGATTTCCTGTCCAGTCATTTTATGCTTTAAAAGGGCAAAATGAAGTCATCACTTTCAGGCTGCAGCAACTTTGTATGCCTGGTAAGGAAAGGGGCTGCTTGGTTGGAATCATGTTGGGATGAGGTCGTACCTTAAGACACTATGGAGTATTCACTACTTAAATCTAACTCCAGTGGGCTGCCAGCTGTCTCCTGTGGCGTCTTTCTTGAGAATATAATTTATCATTTTGAAGACCAGCATTCTGAATGTGCTGCCATCCCAGTTAAATATGTCACTGCAGAATTAACTTTTAAGGAACATATCCACACTGTGTGGGAGTGATGAGATGCTCGCAGCACTGGACATTTTTATCCGTAGCTGAAGTTCATGGCAGAGTCTCAGGAAGTAAATCCACTTTGCTTGTTTGGAATGTATTATTCCCATCATACTGTGTGAGTGAATAACTTCTCCTTTTGACTATGCTCGTTTTGTTTTATGCAAAGGAAAATCTTCGCTAGCAGATTCTTACATTTCCCCAAATAAGAAATTCATTTGCAGCAAGCTGCTGGCTGGGCCTCCTCCTGGATTTGTTTCCATCGTTGCTGGTGCATAGTAAGGGAAGTTCACTCTCCTTGTTCTGTTTATTTTCCTGGTGAGCACTGAGTAGTATAAAACACAAACAAACAAACGCTCTTAAGTAAAGAGTGTGTGGCTTCTCTCAGTCTCACTGCCATCCCAGATTTTACACTTAATTCATTGTAGTTGTTGGGTGGCCAAAACATTCATGGAGAAAGAATATCGTGATTTATTAAAATCAAAATGAACCAGCAGCACCCAAACCAAGGGGCATTGCTGTGTATTCTAGGCCTACCATTCGACATCTCTGGTGGGCCAGCATGCTTCATTAGCAAGTCCTCCAGGGGCAAACAAAAACCAGGACTTCGCCTTACATACAACAAGCTCTTCTGCTTTCGAATAGTGGCAGCGAGTTGAATGTTGTGGTCTGGTGTTATTTTATCCAGCCTAAAAGAGAAAAACCAGCCCCAACGTTGGCCAGCGAGTATGAGCCTTTTAGCGGGGACCGTGCTTCTGTTCAGAGGCCGAGTGCCCATCTTCTGAATGCTGCACGGTGCATTGTCCTGAGTCCAGCCTGCCCACTTTCCCCTGGGAGTACAGACTTTAAGTCTATGTTATATTGGAGGAGTCTGAAGCGCATTCAGACTTCTTGGATAATTCACTTGGGAGGGTGTTCAGTGACTGTGTGTAAATAAGAGAATGTGTGAGGCTGGTGATCTAAACACAGGGCGAGTCTGAGACCTCTCTGATGTCAGCCGTGTGCTTTCTCGTGTTGGAAAAAGCACGTCATCCTGACAGCCGGCACGCCACGCTGGCCGTGAGGCTCACAGAGAAGGGTTAATGTCCTGTGGTTTTCGGAGCGCACACATCACCACGTCATCGGGAAGACCCTGGAGATGCACTGCTATATGCAGGGAGGATGGCTCCTGGGTGCTGCTCTCAGCTTTTGGTGAAGAAGGAGCCAGGGGCCAGCAGGGGCTGCCCCCTTCCCCATCTGGACACCCTACCGCCTTCTTGGGGCAGGTGTGGCTGGGTGTGAAATGGCTCAGATGTGCTCTAAGACATGGTTACATTTGGTTAAAGCCGGGTTAATAAGCACCGTGGTGGAGCTGGTCTTTCTCTTTTAGGCTGAGCACCTTTCACGTGCTTCAGCACATGTGCTGGGTGCAGCCGGCACCATTGCAAGTGACACCCCAGTAGTCACCCCACAAAGCCCACCCCAGCATTACTAAGCATTCCCCTGCCCTCGCCCCCTGAGCGGACAGGTTCCCCTCTCTGCAGCAGCTGCACCCCCTACCGGGTCCTTTTTATACTTTAAGGGTCCATGTGAGTGAAGTCTCACCTACAGCCAAGGCGCGGAGGGCCCGAGAGACCCCAGCCAGCGAGTCTAATGAAACCAGGCTGCAGATCTGACATGCTTCTGGAATCTCCTGCCCCTACTTTCTCTTCTGTGTCTGGTTTTCATGGAAATTTGTGTCTGGGAATGAGGAGAATCAGAGTGGTTTTGCTGGAGGCAGGTGCTGCGCCCTCTGGTCCTGGCCGGGAGCACTCAAGACCAGCGAGGCTTGGAGGAATGAAGGCGGCAGAGACTGCAGGAGATTTGATGAGCACCGCGCAGTTTTTTAAGACAATGGGGATTTTCTGCAGACTTCCTGGTGTTTGAAAAGTATTCGTCAATCTATCTTAGTGTGGAATCTTAGGACAGAAAACGTATCCTACTTACTATCCACACTCCATAAATTACACTTTAAAGCTGTTATGAGGTTATTTCTGTATCCCGTGATGCTGGTATACTTAACCATTGAGATCATGAATAAAAAGATTCCTCCGTTTCTTTCCGGGCGAAGTACGCAGCCAGAGTGGGACAGGACAGTGTGTGCTAGCGACACGGACCCTTTGGAAAAATAGGCTCCCTCTCCAAAAGATTGGGAACACATTCTAGTCCAAACCAGATTAAAGAAGCGATGGAAATGAGGATCAGAATGAGTTATGCTTGTCCTCGGCAGAAGAAGCGGATTATTAAACACTTGCTTTCAGTCTTTGCTTCAAGCAAGTAGAAAATAACAATTATATATCACGTACTCTAGAAAGTTCAGTGCGTACTTCCGGTTCGAAATCAGCAGGTCTATTTGTTATGGACTACAGCACGGCAAACTGTTTCCTGCACTGGACCCTCACCATGGAATGAAAAGATGTTCCAGGAAGGGTTTACTTCATAAACATTTAAAAAAATAGGTTTCAGGTTTTGAGTAAGTGCAATCGTTGTTTTACTTGTTAGCTCTTTGTCACCCCCCTTTATGTTTTGGTTTTGTTCCTGTAGTGTGACAGAATCTGGCTTCTGACACAGGAGTGTGGGAGTTGAAGGGTTAGTGAGGGTAGCCTGACTCTTTCAGTACTTTTATTAGGTGTAATTTTGGGTGTAATCCTCGACAGATCAGAATGAACGAAGACTCAGTATTTATAAGTCACTTGAGCCATCAGTGCTAAAAGCACCAACGTGTGGTGCTATTTTTAAACGTAGTCACCCTCAGACTTCAATTTGCGTTTTCAAGTTTTTGGCATGATCCCGTAATGAGCATTTTCTGTCATTTTTCCTAATTGTCCATCTCCCGCAAGAAAGCATAATACCACACTTAACACTGTGGGTCTGTTCTTGCGTTGTATACTCTGCAGCATATAACATGGTCCTTTTCTATCGGAAGAATTAGCAGCCAGGTGACATTCAGTACAGCTGGGCTTCTTAAACTTCACTGAGTGTGGTCCAAGGAATGAGTTCAACTCATTCTGAGTTCTAGGTTCTTGAGGCGGGGTTATAAGATATCCGTGTCTACATTTAGATATACCTACACTTCACAAATAAAAAGAATAAAAAGTTTTCATCCACCCAGAACCACTTTTAGCCTCCTTGGGACACACACTGTGCTGATGCTCAGCTTTGAAAAAGATTCTGTTTAGGAGAAAGTAAGTTAGATATCTGTGGTCTTAGTTTGAAAATGAGGGTGCTGGGAGCAGAGGAGAGTGAGCGTGGGGTTGGGTGTGGCAGCAGGGAGTGACGCTCTGACTGCTGCTGTCCCTGCACAAAATGTAGCCTAAACACTGACAGTCCTGAAGCAGAAGACAGCGGACAGCTGTCCTCCGTGTTTCTGAAAGGGCACCAGGAAATATGCAAAGTCACTGACCACGCTCTTCCACGTAGTCATCAATCATGGCTGTAAGATCGCCCAAGCTGCAAAAGCAGGGAGAGAGAGAAAAAGAGAGGGAGAGAGCAAGGTCCTGAAGACACCCTGAGGTCAGCGTCCCCTGGAGCAGTGACTGATCGGAGGGGCTGCCTGGGCAGCAGGGACAGTGGATGTGTCCCTGCAGCCTTCCCGCAATCACACAGGACGTCTAAACGCGGATCGCCGATCGCGTGGTGCGGTTACTCCCAGCAGCCGGAGCACACCGACCCTGAGATTTCCCCGCCAGTAAATGGAAATACATTCACAAACAAACAAACAACAACAACAAAAAGAGAGAGACATGATAAGTTGAAACCAAAAACATCAATCAGAAGAGAAAAACACTTGGGCCGGTGTCAAAAGCAACAAAGCCAGGCCAGCGCAGATTTTTACGAAAATGATCCATGAGGAGTATTTCCATGAACAGGCGCTGACTCAGAGAGGAGGGGAGCGCTGTGCGCGCGGGTGGAATAAGCCACCCACACCCTACAGCGGCTGGAAGTGACCCAGTGATCCCGAAGTAGGAAAACTACAAGAGGGAGAAAAACAGAGGCTCACGGAGGGCAGGAAGTACGTCTGTGGAGCCAGAGCAGATGGGTAAGAACTGCCCTCATGTTGGAGTTTCCCCTCATCACCCACGTTCCTAGTAAATCCGCCCTTCTCTTTTTAGGGCCAGTAACACGGCAGCAAAGCCTCCTACCTTCTAGACAAAATGAACGATGAATAATGTTATTGTGAGTGCGGGAGCCCTGAAAATACCTTTGTTTTATGGTTACTTCCAGCTCAGGGAATAGGATAGGAAATGTTATATGTTCTATAAGGTTAGGTGTCCTTAATTCAAAAGTCCCAAATCAGACACACACCCAAATCCAAAACTTCTGAGCATGATGGTGTCACAAGTGGAAAATGCCACACCTGAGCTCAGGTGAGACAGGTCGCAGTCACAGCGCAGGCACACTAAGGATACTTTGGGCTGTGTGTATAAGGTGTTCATGAAACAAATGAAATTCTTGTTTAGACTTGAATCCGACCCCCGGAATGTCTCATTATGCATATATAAACATTCCAAAGTCTGAAAAAAAAATCTGAAATCCGAAATACTAACCATCCCAAACCTTTCACGTCAGTGCTCCTCCGCTCTTGGTATCTTTCTTTCTGAGGCATCAGAGGATGGGAGCTTCTCTCTGAGGTCTGGCACCTGGTCCTGGGCACCTACAAGTCTGCTCTGTAGAAGAATCTGTCCCAGTCACTCACTGTGCCCTGTATTTGGAATATCAAAGGTGCATTGTCTCTGATTCTTTTTTTTAATTTCATTTTATTTTATTTTATTTTTTCCTCCGGTACCGGAACCGAACTCACGACCTTGCACTTGCCAGGCAGGCGCTTTGCCGCTGAGCTAAATCCCCAGCCCCTGTCTCTGATTCTTTTTGACTGTGTTTATCTGCATATTAAGAGGTACTTAAATCTAAGCAAGCAATATTTAGTTATGAAACTCTGTCTTCCTTAGTCCTCCCTCCCTTCTTCTTTCCACATTTTCTGTTTTTAATTTTTTACAGATAGAGTTAGTTTGAGTCAGTGTTGATTCGTAGCTGGAATTCTGAAGACCAAGCTGCAGAACTGACGAAGTGCTATGTCATGGTCACATGGAGGGCAGATCTGTAAATTTATGAATGCTTCCCCCAAAGAATCACTAAAAATACCTCCTTAAAATATGACTACCCTTACTGCACATGCCATTAATAGCAAAGTCACATCATGATGGACTTTTTTGGTACCAGGGCCAGACTAGTGTACGCCTAAACAATTATTTGTATGATCTTACTTTGCGTGTCATGCTTTGGAGCCATAATTTGTATCAATTTTTTCCAATCTCTTCTGGGGAATTCCCTTTGAAATCATGATTGGGACTGTGAGCTATAAAACAGTCTAGGAATTTAGAAAACATTCGTGATCCTAAGCAAACGGGGCCAATGACAACAAGACCGTGTCTGTACTGCTGAAAAAGAAATATAAAATGCAAGTTAGTTTCCCAGGCTGTTTCACTCCCTAAGTTCCTTTTACTTATATGATTTTTGCATAGCATTTTTCTACCAAAGACCTTTTAATGAATGTGATCATGATGAATTATAACCCTGTCTCAAGAACCTAGAATTCAGAATGGGTTGGCTGTTCCTTGGACCACACTCAGTGAAGTTCAAGAAGCCCAGTTGTACTGAATGTCACCTGGCTGCTAATTGTTCAAATAGAAAAGGACCATGTTATATGCTGGTATCCTTGTAAGGGTCTCTGCAGACAGAGGCACCTGCAGACAGTGCATGTGAGGACTCCAGTGTCCTGAGAAGCCACAGCAGTGATGGGAACCTTCCCCAAGGCAAGCAGGACCCGGGGAAATTGCCTTTATTGTTGAACTTTAAAAGCAAAAATGTCTTCCCATCTTCTTACAGATGGTATAATCATACAAGCCTCTTTTAGAGGGATCCTGGGACTCAGTGACAATATTGCTTTGTGGGTGGAAGGTTACCCTGATCAATGGCACCACTTTTTTTTTATTGGAGTCCTGTCTTAGTCCACTCCCTGTTGCTATAATGAAATACCCAGACTAGGTAATTCACAAAGAACAGAAGCTCAGCTCATGGCTCTGGAGGTGGGGAAGCCGAGAACTTGGTGCCAGCTTTCCTGGGGGGGCTTCTTGCTGCATCAAAACATGGTAGAGGGCATCACTGGGGACACAGAACAAGGGTGGCAGCTTGCACGCCTCCTCCTCATCGCATAAAGCTGCTGATGCCATCCTGGGGGCGCCATCTCTGAGACTTCCTCTAATCTGAATTCTGGCTCAAAGACTGTACCTCCAGTTCCACGGTCAGATGGAACATCTGCTCTCTTAATCCCTCCCTGTGGGGATCGCATTTCTGCATGAGTTTTGGGGGATGCTTAAGCTGCAGCATTCCGAAGGCCAGGCACTGCACTCCCTCTCCTTTGCTGGCTTGACCACCACTCAGGCCTGTGTACCTCCTCCGTCGTGGGTCCAGGGCGGAGGGGTCAAAGTGCAGCTTGAGACTCTGGGGAGGACAGTCGCCCCATCAAGGCTGGGTGAGATCATGGGAGAGCAGAAGGGGTGCACCCCCAGCGCCCCCATCCTACAGGGGGCGTTTCTGTGGGTGCTTGGCTCTGAGTCGCCCCCTGCAGGCAGTGGGGAGTATGTGAATGCTATCCCATGTCATCCACACACAGCTCCAGCCCTTTGTTCTTTTCTCCTCTTTCCTTGAAATCTCTGCAAACACAGGGCAAACGCTGAGAAACACACTTCAGTTAGTCTTTACTAACAGGAGATGGGAAGCTTTCCGAAGGTGTCCTGGCCGCAGCCAGGTGCGCACTGATACTGCCCTGGCGGGGTGAACCTTCTTGGGCCTGCAGGCTGTTGTTTCTGTGGGTTGGGACCCATCAGGAGAGGACTGGATGGAGTGGGCGCTTCTCATCAGAACCCCAGCTTGGGCGTGCCGTCCGCACGGTTCTGCAGGAGGTACACGCTGCCCTGGCCCGCTGTGTTCCTGGCAGGGCCCGGCCCAGGGTGCAGGGAGGGGAGGGCTGTGGCCCCCTCAGTTCCCTCAGACTTGCTGCCCTACTTGCGGCAGGTGAAGCTCAGAGAAAGCGTGTGAGCTCATCGGGTTTGTCCAGAAAGATGTTTTTGTTCCCCTCACTTGGCGTTTGAGGCCTGAACCTACCAATTAAACCATCCCATAAATCCTCCAACATAGGTAGTAAAACCTAATTTTAGATTTCCTGCATCCTCCAGTGTCCGGTCTGATGGCTGCCAGTTGACCAGAGACCGGGGCAAGAAGCAGACGGTTCACACTGCACACGCGTTAGGGCGCTTTGCTTCCGCATCTGGGCTTTGCCTTAATTCCTGGACCGCTTCTTGTGTCTTAGGTTTCACAAACTTCTGATGGTGGGAGTTGCAAACCTTGACGTTTCCTTGGTTCTTTATAATGAACGACTCTGGTGCAGAGGGTAAGGGCAGGGGCACGGAGGAAAGTGAGACACATCAAGTGGTGTAAACGGAGAGGAGGAGGCTAGAAGCAGAGGTGGAGAAAGGATGAATAGGTCAGAAGGAAGGGAAATCAGATGCTGCATGAGCGACTCAGAAGAGGCTGTGAGAGAGGACGTGGTGGTGTCCTAGCTTAGCGGTGCCTTACGTGGAGAGGGTGAAGCCTAGTGTTTGCTGAGACCTCTCTGCTTTTGGAAGCTGACTGTTGGGATAGAAGTCTCTGCCACCCACCCCCACCCCTGAGGCTTATACGGGGCTGATGATGAATATCGCATGGGATTCCAGCGAGGCACTAGTGTCTTTTGAGTCCAGTGTTCCTTTGATGGAAGGGAAATCTGTTCTAAGACTGTGATATGGGAATGGACTGTGATATCAGAAAATATATATTTATTTTTTGTCCCCATTTCTTGGCACACCACTCTTACAATTCCCTCATTCTCCAAAGCAGTGTCTTTTTGTGCTACTAAGCTGAGTAATGTCTGGGTCCTCTTGGTGGCTTCAGGATAGGGGCTGCTCTTTAGAAAGACCAAGGCAGGATTAAAGGGTTGGGACTTGCAGCCTTGTCCCCAGCCTCTGGAGATGGCAGAGGGACTAAAGGATGAATAGATCGCCAGTGGCTTATGCATCAGTGGATCCCACCTATGTCATGAAACTTGGAAGGGTTTGGAGAACTTCTGGATAGCAGAACCCCTGGAGGGTCCTACATAGGGAACCCCTTTTCCATGTGTTGCCCTATGCAGCTGTTCATGCCTGGCTTTTGTAATATCCTTGGTAGATCTCCCCAACCCCTCCTGCTTTTCCTTCTCTCAGTGCTGGGGTGGGACCCAAGGCCTTGTGCATGGTAGGTAGGCACTCAGCACTGAGTTATGCACCAGCCATATAATATATCTTATAATAAAGTAGTAAATATTAAAAACATGAATAAAGTGAAGGACAAAAGCCATTGTAGTTCTGCCCCCTTTGCTGCCAGAATATGGGGTGTTGTCCCACTCAGTTCAGTCTCTGTCCCCCTCTGGGTTCACACAGATGTGAACCACCCCACCCCACCCCTCCCTCTTCAGTGGCCCCACCCTTTGCCCAGTGATGCTTTAATTTGAGGATCAGGAACTGTGCTGGTGATTTGGTCACCATCTTTCTAATTTTCCCAGACCCAGTAGTTGATTTCCTGATACTGTTAGTGTAACAGTTCCCTCCATTCCCTCTGGCATCCTTGAAGGAGAATTTAGCAGGACAGCAGGTGTGCTGACCACTGCCAGGGGTGTCCTGGGTCCCAGGAAGCTGGACTTCGCTGTCTACAAAGGAAAGACGAAACCTCGGGGAAGCTCTTCTGTACCCTGAGGATTGGCAGGGATGGTGTGCCCTGAAAACCTGCCGGTGAGAAGTGGGGTGTGCAGTGGGGTGTGAGGTGAAATCTCTATGAACAATGCTAAAAGGTTTACAGCTGAAAAATGACGCATGTGTGCATGTCCAAACTTTAGAAGGTAATGCCAATAATTTGTTCATGATGAAAATTAAGAACAAAAATGTTTAAATCTTTCTGTACTCAGACATAATGGCTTCTGACAAGTAGTGCACTTAATTTCAGAATAGTAGCTACCCTATCCTGCTACTCCTGCCAAGTGGGTTATATTACACATACATTATGTCTGCCTAACAACACATCAGAATAACTGTCCTTATATTAAGTATGCACAATAAAAACTGTTTCTATGGCATATTACTTTATGATGAGTATGCTATTGTTTGACCCCGTTGCTGTAGATTTATCTATCTAGTTTCTTCTGTTGAGTATTTAGGTTGTTTCCAGTTTTCTATATCATCAAGCAGGAGTTCCCCATCTTGAGCACAGATACATCCAAGCAGGAGTTCTCAGTATGGGTGCCCAGGTCCTAGCCCCAGCCAATTAAATTGGGGTCTCCTGGGTGGGGCCAGGAATCAGTGTTCTCAAATGCCTCCAGGGTTGGAAATCCCTGGTACAAGCCATGCTGCAGTTTCCCAGACCAGGTTACATTCTGGAGAGTGGAATTGTGGGATCAAAGGTATCTGTCTTCAGTTTTTTGATGTAGACTCTGAATCGCCATTCTGAAGTTTTGATCTTTAAGAAATTTGATTTGCCCTTTAAGTTTCATAGCTTTTAAAAGGCAAAGGATGAGAAAAACGAGCGTGTGTATTTGGGGAAGAGCTTTCTGTAATGCTGAATAACTGCACTGATGTGTTTGGCTTCATTTAGTTTATTTTGTATTGTAGTATGACCCCATTACTAGGATGACCCAAGGGAGGAGTGGGTTTGGTGTTTTGCTAACTGACCAGAGGTGGTGGTGTCCCTTTTATAAGGCACTAATCCCACTCACGGGGACTTCACCCTCATGCCCTAATACCTCTCAAAACCTCCAAGTCCTAATATCACCACCTTGGAGGTTCCAATTTCAACACGTGACTTGAGGGACACAGCCATGCAGCCCACATGGTGAGCAGGGACTGTTCTACAATGCAGGACTTTGCACCTTCTCCAGTTTTGTGGTTGATCCTTGGAGAACTGCCTCAAGCCCATCTATTCTGTTGTTTATTCGCTATGAAGTTCCTCTGTGGGCTTCATCACTTCTCTAATTTAATTTTTACTTTTCTCATAATATTACCTGTACTTAGCTGTAAAAGCCAAACAGAATGTCTGGGTTTACAATGAAAACAACACTTCTCCACCCCTGCCTTCTGGAGAACCCAGGTCATGCCTGTCCCCAGGGGTCTTTTCCTGCAGTTTTCCCTGTTCATAACTCACAGCTCATGGTGGCCACTTGTGATCTCTCCATTTGCTGTTAATTTTCTAAGACAGAGGAGAATTTAGCCTGTGGCTTCCCCTCCTCTTCTGTTTATCCATCTCTCCAATGTAGGTAGACAATAATGTTGGTTAAATTAACATGCATTTATTTGCTAAGCTGTTAGAACTATGGGTTTGCTTGGTTCTCTGCTGGCTTCCCTGTCTCCAGCTCATCCCGCCCACCTGGCTGCTGGCGGGACCCCTGGGACAATGGCTTGGTTGGGCAGTTAGCACTTAGTGAAGGACATTTCCCTCAAAGTTTGGAAGGTGAAATGCCCTTGACTTTCACCTCTGCTCTTGTACTTGGAAAAGGTTTGCTCCCTCAGCACTATGGGTTTTTCCCATCAGTCTGGGTATCCTGAAGTTTCAGTGTGCCATGCCTTATTGGGAGGGTGGTCAGTGGCCCTTTACAGCTGTTCTCTTGCCCTGCAGTGGTGGCAGGATATTCTGTACCATCTCTTTGGTAATTTCCCTTGCATTATTTATATGCTTTTTTCTTGGAACGCATAGATATTGAACTTCCTTCCTGTTTCTTCTTCTTCAAAGAATTTTATTTAAAGGATGCATTATTTGTGTCTCCCTCTAGGATGTTAATGATAGTTTTTCTTCCTGCTCCTGATTTATCTCTTTATGTTTCAAGGGTTTTCTTAGTGTCTGTGGGTTGGTTTTTGGTCATCGGCTTTCACATTGAAGTTCCTCTGACATGTCTGGTGGTCCTTGGATATTGTCATAATATGTCTTAGTCAATTTTCTGCTGCTATGGCAAAATACCTGAGAGTGAGTATCTTACATAAAAAGTCTATTTGGCTGCCATTTCATGAAGGGTCCAAAGAGCATGGTGCCAGTGTCCAGGCTGTGTGTCACAATATGGCAGAGCAGTGGAAAGGGAAGTGGCCTGTGCTGAATGGATCAAGTGTGTGGTGATCTTACTTTGTAACAGCCCGTTCTCCTAAGAGCTACCTTACTAGTAGAGCAGCACTGATTCCTTCCAAGGGCAGCATCCCCGTGACCTATGAGCTTGCACTTGACCCCACTTCTTATGGTTTCCTCTACCTCAACACCACCATGCTGGGAACCCAGCTTCCGACCATGACCTTGTGGGGAACACACTTAGACCATAGCACATGAGTCCCCTGGAGCCTGGGTGACCAGATGAGGCTGCTGGTGCTGTGGTGGGAGAGGAGGGTGATCTGGTCATTGAGGCCAACAACCAGGGTTTCCCCAGGTCTCTTGTTTAGGCTGGTCTGTGACTACGGAGGAGAGGCCTGTGGTCCCCTGCTGTGGGGAGGATGGGCGTCTTTGTCACTTTCCTCTTTGCTGAGACACGACACCATAGAGCACCCACAACTGAAAGGAGGAAAGGTTTATTTGGCTTATGTTTCAGTCCAGTCATCTGGCTGCGAGGTAGAACAGCATGGCAGAGGGACATGGCCGTGGAGAGCTGAGCACAGCTGCTTGTGGCATGGCAGGAAACAGAAGGAGGTCAAGGGAGGAGCAGGGGAGGGAGATGAACCCTTCTAGGCCACGCCCCAGTGACCTCCTGTTCCCATCAGGCCCCATCCCTTCCCACCAGGCCCCGCCTCCTCACAGCAAGTCAGCCATAAATCAGCCCTAAACCTACACAATCCAACTACTTTCCAGAAGCCCCGCCTATGAGCTCATGAGGCTCTTGGGGGATATTAGATATCAACCGTAACAGGGGCCTGAGGGTGGAGGCTGCCGGAGCCTAAGGATCATGAAGAGACTTCCCCTGGGGGAGTGGTCTCACATTTAATTTCCCAGCCTCCTATCCTCACAGCCCTGAGAGCCTGGAGTCCCTCATATCTCTGGGGGTAACCTCAGATCACCTGCTCACCCTCAAGCTTGACAGTTACCAGGCTTTAGGGGCTCAGGAATGAGACGTGGAAGGAGACGGGGCACTTGAAGTGCTCCTTACACCGACTTTCACACCGTCAGGTTTCAGCTTCTCCTTTCTCTGCCCCGCCTCTGTGTTACTGGGCCTTCAGATTTCAAGACTTCTCTGGGGTTCCCTGGTGCAAAGTGCCTTCCCCTTTACTGGCTCCCTCCTTTTTGTGATGTTTTCCTGCCCTTAATAGACAACATTAATCTTTGCAATAGCCCAAGGGGCGGGACCTCGTCCCCACTTCACAGCGGAGGAACATGAAGCTTGGAATCAGTGAGTGACTTGGTGAGTCCCTTGGGCAGAAGCAGCTCAGCTGAGCAGCGTGCCTGAACCGTCTCACGCAGATTCTGAGCCCTGGACCGCAACACCGTTCCGACAGCGGGGAGGTTATGTTTTCTGCAAACCTCTCAGAACTCTGCTGCAACTATCGGAGGAGGTCCATATTCCACGTGGGTCTTTTCTCTCTTAGGAGTCTCCCCACCCAGACCCCTCACCCCAGAGGTATCCCCAGCATTTCTAAAATTGCATGTGCCATGTTTCACCCCTCAGCTTGCACCTGTTTTCTCTAATGCACCCAGGGAGTTGTGAACAGGGGTGTGAAACTGATGAGAACTGTCCTGGTCTTGAACCCACTCAGTTCACATTTTTGCAGTACAAAATGTCCCGGTTTTGCCCCACAGATTTCAGAAGAAAACTTCTAATGGGCAACTGAGCTGCTCTGTAAGAACACACATGTGTACATACACATATGTATCTATGCATGTACAGAACCTGTGAAGAGGCACAATGTAAGACTGACAGATAAAAAAAAAACCATAAAAATATAAGTTTGAGCACAGACAAGCTTACACATTAGGTTTATAATAAGTTTAAAAAAATATAATTACTTTGAAATATTTTTATCATTAATACTGTTACTAATAAAATGATCATTAATATTAACGTAATTGCAGTTGTTACTTCTTGAGCTCCGGGACACAATGCAGTCTTGCAAGAAGCACATTGTTCTTCTCCTGCTATGTGAGGAAATTGAAGCTCAGTGATGTTGAATAACTTTCCCAGGATGTGCTCTCTGTAGTTCCATGTCTGATTCTGATGTGTGTGTTCTTTCTGCTGTACTGTGGTATCTTTAAAAAGAAATGGAGCCCAAATGTATGGAAAGACTTTCTAAATACCCATGTTCTGATCTCAGTGAAAAATTTATGTGATGGTTTCTCGAGCTGTGAACCAAGCTTTCTCTAGAAATTTTCAGGTAGGTCATTTTCTTTGGTGACTTTCAAGGAAAAGGCATTACAGATATGCCTGATGATCACATACACACAGACATGAATATCTAGGCACCCACATACAAGTTTCAGGAGCTAATAAGTTATGGGACCTAAACTGGGTCTTGGTACTCCACTATGCTTATAAACAATTCAATAATGAAATTATTTACCACAGTACTACAAGCAATAGCTTAAAACTCAGAAGGACTTGGCCTTGCTTTATATTCCTCTATAGTTGATAAATCCCAATAAAGCTCACCACATATTGCTAATACAGCCTATGTACTACCATCTTCAGCAAACCCTAACAAGGAACAAAAGTAAGCACAAGTATCTACATAAAAACATTAGATCAAGGTGTAGCCTATGGAGTGGAAAGAAATGGGCTACATTTGCTAACAGAAAATCTCATGATAGCCTTTATGAAACCTAGAGGCCCAAGGAGGGTTTCACATAAATTAAGAATAGAGAGCTTAATTGAGGCCATGAGAGTGTGCATGTATGCGTGCCCACGTGCACCCACACACCCACCACCTGTCACCCTCCTCAGATACTGAATAATTAAGATTCATAATCTACTTAACAGTTTGTATGAGATGAGCCAAGTTGTAACAAGATAAGCTTACTGGAAAAAATGCTAGGATTAACCAGAGTGTAGCTTAACTAAAGCATCTGGCTTATACCAGAAGATTTCACCATAACTGACCACTTAAAACCAATACTAGCTCATAACCCAGACATTGTAAACAACCTAACTTAATAAATCAGAGCAGTTACCTAAACAGCAAAAGCCCAGGAGATAGCATTTCCTGAGTCTATAGAGAAAGCACCACAGGGAAAGAGGCAACGAGAGATTCTTCATCCAGGTCTCTGCTGAGAACAGGTCGTTGCCCCCAGCCCAGCTTGAGATCTCAGCCGTGTCCCCATCGCGTGACATTCCACAGCATCTTTCCCTCCTCTGGGCTTCATTTCCTCACTTCAAGTCTCTTTTAACTTTAAGAGTCCACCGTTTTTGCATGTAAATTATCACAGTGTTTCCCTTGCTTCTTTTTGATAACATGTCTTTTTGTCTAATAAATCATTTTGAATGAACATTCACTTGCTTCTAAGGAGGGAGCCAGCCCGACAGTACCCAGCCATCCTTCTGAAAATGGGCCCCAGGATTCCAGGATGGCAGAACTCATGCCTCCCTCAGGCAGCAGGCCTGGGGTGGAAGGGAGCTGCTTGGACAGTGGACAGCGGCCAGCACAACTGACGTGTGTGTTTGTAGGCGGAGGAGCTGGCCAAGTGGGATCTGAGGTTTTGGACGGACTGAGTCCATTTTTGCCCCATAGTCCTCTTAGAGCTGAGACCAAGGCTTCCTCCAGGTTTAGATTCTCAGCTCCTCTCCACCCACAGGTACTTCATTCCTTAGCCTGAGAAAATTCCCTCAGGGAAAGAAATGAACCAGATGTCACTTTTTAAAAAAGCTGTGGAACTTTTTGTTCAAATAAGGTTGTGCACAAAACCCAAGAAGTACCCTGTCCCCACGGTGGAACCCTCTCCCCAGCCACCTTCCCGGCCCCCTTCCTTTCCTATTCCAACCCCTGCCACACTTGCACCTCCTCGTCCTTTGGGTGGCAGAGTGACAACTGGCTGGGCTGTTCTGTTCATATTTTGTGTGAGAAAGTAGAGAGAATCTGCTCTCCCCAGCTGCAGAACCTGGCATTCACCCTGCACTGTGTCTCCCGCATCTCCTTTTGATCTCAGTTATACTGGATTTAGCCACCTGTGGAAGTACGTGGTAGCAGCTGGAGGGGACAGCTGCCACTGCCACCCCATCTCGGCTCCACAGTCTCCCTTTCCTAGGCACACGAAAGCTTGCAAAGTGTGTATCGTCCACTTTGTATTTTAAGCTCAGAAACTGCACTATGGAAATATCACAGTGGTCTGGGAGGCTGAGGCAGGAGGAGCACAAGTTTGACCCCAGCCAGGGTGACTTAGTGACTTAGCAAGATCCTGCCTCTAAATAAAAAATAAAAGGCTGGGGATGTAGCTCAGCGCACCGGCCCTGCGTTCAGTCTCCAGTACTTAAACAGGTGGGGGGCATTCACAGTGTTCCCGATCTTGAGGCTTGAGGTATGGGTCTCCGTAACAGTGCTGATGGGTGATGATTTGAGAAACTGCTGAGGCGGGGCTTCCAAGGCCCAGCACGCCCTGCAGAGCTGTCTCCAGGTTTGGTTTTGTTTTCTCAGGCTTCAGGTCTGAAGGGCTTCCTTTCTTGAGGCTGAGGACTTGGAAGGAGGCAGAAGATGCGAGAGGGGTGGAGGGGAGGAGAAGCCAGGAAGTCAAAGCCGGTGTGGAGCCTGTGTGCTATGGAGAGATCTCTGCCAAGCCTTGGGGAGGAAGAGGTGGGGAGCATCAGGTGTGCACGCGCGGTGACATGAGGCAGGGCTGTTCTAGCGTTACGGGGATTACACGGATTTTGTCCAAAGGAAAGGAAAGTAGTAAAAGGGAGGTCAAAACCGGGACCATGCAATCCCTTAAAAGACGGGAAGGCTATAAATGTCTTCTCTGGCTCTTAGCTCTTTGGTCCCTGCTGGAAATGACATATATAGAAGCAGGAGAATGTTCAGTTACCACTAAAAGCAGAGTTCCCCCAGCGTGCTTTAAAGACAGGAGACATGTGGGCGTGCAATGTTACCGATGCTTCCTGATTCCTTTTTTTTGAGCCAAATTTTCGGTGACTCACAACAGCCTCATTCTCTCCTAACTGCGAGCATGTGAAACCGCGCGAAACCTCGCGAGGGGTCTGCAATTTCTTAACCAAAGACGGCCTTCGTGGGAGGAGCAGGCGGGGGACCCTGTGCTTTAAGGGTGCTGAATCTTTTTACCTTGGGGACAGGCGGCGCTCAGTAACAGAACTCCTGAGTGTCAACTGCAAAGGCAGGAAGGCAGCATGATGACCACGTGGCCCAGTTCCTCTGCTGCCAGAGACCACAGTGACTGTGTTCTGGCCAATGGGAATGTGCCAAAGGGCCACATTACTGTGTTCTGGCCAATGAGAATGTGTCAAAGGGCCATATGACTGTGTTCTGGCCAATGAGAATGTGTTGAAGGGTCACATGACTATGTTCTGGCCAATGAGAATGTGCTGAAGGGCTACATGACTGTATTCTGGCCAATGAGAATGTGCTGAAGTGCTACCTGACTGTGTTCTGGCCAATGGGAATGTGCTGAATGGTTGTGTGCAGCTTCCAGAAAGTACAGTGAAGCGAAGATTGAGCCTCTGGAAGAGTCTTGCACGGGAAAGGAATGACCCGCCCTCCTGCTAAACTGCTGATGTGATGCCTGGAGTTTGAGCAGCCTTCTTGGGTCACACAGAAGCTATGTGATTAGATAACAGAACTTCAAAGTGGGAAGAGCCTGGGTCTCTGATAATCACACCGGGCCTTATCTGACTATTTAGGTATAATTTAAACTGCATTTATTGAAACATTTCTTGTGATGAACTATAACATAAATTTTACCATTTTACTGATTTTTAAGAATATAATCCGCATTTATAGTATTGAGCAACCAGCACAACTGTTTCATCAAAACAAAAATTCTGTACCCATTAAACAACAACTTGCTCTTTGCCCTGGACCCTGGAAACCTCAGTTTGACTTTCTGTCTATGAATTTGCCTGTTCTAAGGCAAATCTAAGTCCCTGATGTAAGTGGAATCACACAACATTTTTCCTCTCGACGTGTTTCATTTGGCATAACTTTTTTGTGGCTCATCTGTTTTGTGGCATTAGTCAGAATGTCATTACTTTTTCAGGGCCAAATAATATTCCATGGTAGGCATGGACCATGTCTTGTTTATCTGGTCACTTGTTGTTTTAACTACTTTTCTCTTGTTGCTGAGACAAAATTCCTGATGCCCAAAATTAAGGGAGGAAAGGTTTATTTAGCTCACGGTTTGTAGAGGTTTCAGTTCATAATCAACTGACTTCAAAGCAGGATGGCATGGCAGAGGGGAAACTGTTCATGGCAGCAAAAGACAGCAAAAGCAACGAGAGCAAAAGAGGAGGAGCAAGCCTCTTTTTATCCCTTATAATGTGTGCAGGCTACCCGCCCTAGGGCAGGTATAGCACTCACACCTCCAGTCCCAGCACTAGACAATGACCCAGGCATAAAGTCTAGATTCAACTGCCTCCAAAGAGCCTGCCCCCCATGACTGCATGAGGCTTTGGGGGCCATCCAGGCATAACCATAATACGTGGTGATGGACAGTGAAAGTGTTCCCAGGTTTTGGCTGCTGTAGATTATGCAGCCACAACAGCTGATCTACAAAGACCTGTGTGAGCCCTTGCCTTCCATGCTGTGTGTAGGTTTCCAGAGGTGACTTGTTGGACCACACTGATTCCTAGGTTTAATTTGTTTGAAGTGCTGTTGTCCTGTTTACACAGTGTATCCTCACCTACCGTGACAAAGGGGCCAATTTCTTCATGTCCTCACCAACTCCTGATACTTTCTTTATCTGTTTTTGATAGCACCCCTTCCCCCCAGGAGAGCAGCATCTCACTGATGTTCAGCATCTTTCCTTGTGCTTCCTGGCTGTTCTGGTATCTTTGAAGATGATCCCAACTATAATCACTAGTTTAGAAGGGTTTAGGGGCGGATTTTGTGGTTTATAACAACATGGTGATCCTGCTGCTTGCTTGCTTTCTTAAGAAGAGAGAAGCAGGTTGTGATGCAGAGCTCTGGAAGTGGGACTGTCCAGGAGAAACTGTGTAAATGAGAGCACCTTAGTCCAGCTGACCCTGCACAGTGGGACATGCTGGAGCTTGGGGCAGGTGGAGGAGTTGGGAGGGCAGGAGAGAGGAAGTGCTGTGTGCTGCTGCGCATGTCCCACCCGACAGGAAGTGGGTTGGAAGGAAGCTGAGATGCAGAAGGGTCTGGAGTGAGCACTGCACCTATCAGTCTGCATGGTCAGTGGTTGGGGATTCAGGTGACTTCTGAGCAAGGAGACCTTGTGTTTGGATCTACCCCTTCCTTCCTCAGCCCTAAGACAAGCACATTTGGGGTTATGTGATTGGCATTTTGCATATGGCGCCCAACAGTCACTGACCCTTCATGTGGTCCCTTAGATGCAATCTTCAGAATTTTAAATTTATTTTTAATATATGGTTATTAGTGTGTGCTGTGATACATAGTAGTTGCAGTCTGCCTGGGATCAGGACATACACATTCACGTCTTCATCATTTTTACTTCACCTACAGCTGCCTGTCACTCCCATCTCTGATCCTCTTCTGATCTTCGTAGAGTCTACCTCCAGCTTTCTATGGATTCTCTTTTATTTTGCTCTTTACATTATTTATATATCTTGGGTCTCTCATATGAGAGAAGCTGTGTGATGCTGAACCTTCTGTGTCTGGTTCATTTCACCAATGGCTGGACTTGGGTGAGCCTTGTATGATTCTGTGGCTTTTTTGTTATGACATCAGTAGAATCCAGGCCAGTACACCAACTTAGAAATACAGAGAAGGGAGAGAAAGAAACCCCTCCTGTAATCTCCTAGCTGCATTAGCCACTATTGCTATTGCTAGAATTATGCACCATTAGTATTACTTATTTCCAGATTCTGCTACACCATTACATAAAGACACATGTAATGCACCCCTTTCTTGCATAGAAACGGGAAATGTACAAATACTGAAGACAGCAGTCATACAAGCAAGTCTCACTGTCTTGTTCACATCTTTAACAGTTAGGAAGAGGCTGGTTTCCTAGGGAAACACTGGGGGCTGATTTCTTGTTTCCAACAATTCTTGTCTGAATGCTCCCCACAATGAGAGTCAGACCTGCATACAACAGCCATTTATTCCCATCCTCTGTACATCATCAACTGCAGATGGAAATGTGGGATGTAGTGGATTAGCTCTCATGTCCCACAGCATGAAGCATGTTGAGAAAAGTTTTTCTCACCAGGAGACTTCTCAAGAAAGGAAGCAGTCTGTCGCATTGCCTTTGGGTGCCAGCCCCAAAAGCTGGATCCCTAGCGGTGTCTAGTAGGAGAGGGTACAGTGTGCAGTGCGCAGCGCACACCGCCACCCTGCAGCTGTGCTGCCAGCCCATCCTTGATGACCCCAGTCAGGATGTCGGTTGGAAGTGGTGCTCGCTCTATCTGTTTCTCTGGTCATAGAGTCACCTAACATCTCCAAATACAGTCGCTTGAATGGAGGTTGGCATTAATGTCTCAGCAAGTTTATGCTCTTTTTTTTTTATGGGTTTAACTTTAGTAACCCAACTGCTACTCATGACAGCATTGAGAAGGTTCATTTCTATAGATGCTATGTTGAACACCTGCTTTTATTGCCTTTTCAATCTCTTCTTTCTCAAAAGTCATTTTTTGTGTTGAGCTTTGGAAATGTTTTCTATGTGAGGGTAGCTTTAAGTTTTGATGTGTCCTTCTTCATGGCAGAGTAGTGCTCCATGGTGTGTAAAAAGAACATTTTTAAGATTCATTCATCTCTTCATGGACATATCTGTCATATAAGATGACATATCACCTTATCACTTGTTATACCTGCACAGTCTATAAGGTGTAGTCTATAAGGGCTCGATCACACTTCCAAGTAAAATGAATACATAATTTTTTTACTTTTCAATTCTTCAAAATTATCTTCTTTGTCACCACTTGATTTATTGTGATTGTCACGTTCAAAAAGGGCTTGGCTTGCCAAGGATATAGCTCAGTGGCACAGTGCCTGCCTGGCAAGCATAAGGTCGTGAGTTCGATTCCTGGTACCAAAAATAAGTAAGTAAATAAATAAAAAGGATTTGGCTTTTCTTGACCCAAAAGAGGCCATTGGTGAATCAGTGTGTTACGGCATGGCTGTGGAATGTCCATCGAAGATCCCCCTGTTAAAGGCTGGGTTCTGGTCTGGAGCTGGTGGGAGTGGGTGAAGCCTCAGGAGATGGGTCCAAGTGAGACTCAAACTCCAGCCAGGAAGCAGAGCGGTGACCCAGCCCCAGGCCCGTCCAATATTATTATTGTTGCTATTATTATTATTATCATTATTTTGTATTTTTTTGGAGACAGGGTCTCATTATGTGGTTCAGGTTGGCCTTGAACTCACTGCATAGCCAGGCTGGCTTTAAACTTGCAGTGATCCTCCTGCCTCAGCCTCTTGAGTGCTGGGATTACAGGTGTGCACCATCATGCCTGGCTGCCAACACTATTAATTAGTAGGTGCAGAAACCATTGAAAATACTTTGCCATAAATGAAACATCTGGTGTGGGGGCAATGCATAAATTCGAGGACTGATTGTAAAGTGAAGTATTGCTGTGAACAGCCCCGCGCGTGAGACTAGGAGAGACCAGGCTGACTGGACTTCACACATTTTGGGGCACACTGTCTGCCTTCCGCTGGTGACTCCTGGGAGTGAGACTCCCTGGGGAAGGCCCCGATTCAGCACTTGGAGAGAAGATGATCCCTGAAGGAGGTTCCAGACAGCGAGGCTGTGAGGACAAGGAGGGGTCACGAGGGAGGTGTTGGAAAGGCCAACGACTCTGAACCACTAAGGACAGGTAGACCAAATCACTCTGTTCCTCAGACCTTTACCCCTAACAGGCAAAGTTGCATTTTTCTAAATTTTTCATTTTGGCTTCTGTCTCAGTCACATTCTTGTCACTGTGACACAGCACCTGACACAATTTGAGGGGAAAAGGTGTATTTTCTCTGTTTGTGGAGGGTTCAGTCCATGGTCATCTGGCTCCAAGGAGGAGAGCATGGCAGGGGGGCCTGGCGGAAGAGAGGTGCTCATGGCATGGTGGACAGGAAGCAGAGAGAGGGAGAGAAGGAAGGAGCTAAGGAGGGAGACAAACCCTTTGTCTTAGTTGCTTTTTTTTGCTACTGAGACAAAATACCTGATACTCAAAATTAGAGGAGGAAAGGTTTATGGTAGCTCACAGTTTCTCAAGGTTTTAGGGCATAGTTGGCTGGCGCCAAGGCAAGGTGGCATGGCAGAGGGGCATTGCAGAGGAGAAAAAGTTCATGGCAGGCAGAAGACAGTAAAGCAGCAATGAAGCAGCAGCAGCCCTGCCTTCTTTCTGTCCCTTTATATCCATCCAGTCTACCTGCCCTTTGGAGGGTGTCCACCCACATCCAGAGAGGGCCTTTCCTTTATCCACATCCAGAACTGTGCCAAGCCAAGCAGTGGACTGATTTAGTAATCACACACTCTTAATCTTAGCATCACACACTTAATGCCAGCATCACACACCCTAGATCCAGCCATCTCTGAAAAGCCCCACCTATGGACACATGAGGCTTTGGGGGACATCTTTGTGACACCCTTCCAGGCCACAAGCCCAGGGGTCTCCTCTTCCCCTCTGACTCTATCACCTAACAGCAAATCAACTATGAGCCCCCAAAACTCAGGTATCTTCTGCATGTCCCGCTTATGAGTATACAAGGCTCTCGGGTGACTCCAGATATAAATCCTAACAGCTTCCAATGGTTATAATCTTGAAAATGAGTAATTTGCTTATAAGGATTAAAAAGTCAGTGTTTCTTAGAGAATTGCCTTTATGTTTCAGAACAACAGCTTTCCCCAGTTGTATGGTACACACCTACAATTCCGGCACTCAGGAGGCTGAGGCAGGAGGTTCACTGGCCAGCTGGGGCTCTGTAGCAAGTTTAAGGCTGTCCATAATGAGACCCTGTCTCGAAAAATAAAAAAAAAAAAACAAAAAAGAAAGAAGAACAAAAACAAAACAACAGCTTTGTTCTCAGTGGTTTGGATAGAGTTTATTTCCGTTCCCCCCAAACACTCAAAGAATGCAGGGGACATCACATTGTCTTTTGGGATAGGGTAACAGGATCTTATGTATCTCAAATTTCATTCATTCATTCATCCAGCATTCTCAAAAACCATCTTCCATATAGCAAGCTATTTGCTAGATTCTAGGATATTAAATAAAGCACATTCTTTTGAAAGAACACACAATTAATTCAATGGGAGAAACAGTCCCACACATGAAAAACTGTAATACACGTGGTGAGCACCCTGACGAAGGCAGTGTCTACGGTGAACACTGGCTGTGTATTATCTAAGTATCATTGGAGGTATTTTGCACAGTTGGTGTTAAACGGTGAATTCCATGCATGTTTCATCAAAGGGGTGCTTGTTTGATCCCATGCTACAGAGGAGGAAACGAAAGGCACAGGAGTCATAGGGGTGTGCGAGGTCGCAGAGCTGGAGAGCGCCGCTGAGACGCAAGCCAAACAGTCACACTCAGACTCCTGTCCCCAGCCTCTGCTCTGATGGGGATGGAGAGGCTGTCCAGGAGGACCAGAGAGGGGGCCTCAGCAGGACTGCCTGGGTGTCAGGTGGCTTCCCAGCTAGGACACTGAGCAGTGTCTGGAGGCAGGACAGGGGTCAGATGTGGAGGGAGGACCAGGCAGCGTGTGTGAGAGCCTGCAGCCCTGCTCGTGCATTCTGGAGACAGCCAGCTGCCCGGGCTGGACCCCAGGGCGATGGCCAGGGCTGGCCACAGATGATCCTGAGGGCGGGAGCCAGTGGCCCAGTGACGCAGCGGCTTTCCTGGGAGCTCTTCTCCACACTTGTGGATACAGCCTGAGTGAGGGCAAAAGCGGAAATGCATTAAGTTTCCTTCTTCAGTGAACAGCTTCTCAAGCATGTTTGCGTTTGATAAGTGATTACTGCAGCTCTGAGCACTCTACAGAATATTGTAAAACACCCCCTAGGGAGGAAATGACTCACTTGCATTGTGTTTTATCCAAGAAGTCACACAGATGCCCTTTAGGATCGAATTACATGCTGTGACATTTATTTATGGAAGGCTGCTTCCTGTGTTGGGACAAAAGGGACCTGGGTGCGGGTTGCACTCGAAGCTCGATCCCTGGCGGGCAAAGGACCTTGGCCCCAGCCTCGCGTTGGTGGTGAGCGAGAGGCATCTCCAGCTTCCCTTGTCTCCACAGGGAGGGGTCACACGTCAGAGTGTGGAACTTTGATTCTCTGCAGTGGGACACCCCGCAAAGCCAGTGGAGTCCTACTGGAAGGTGATGACTTTTCAGAGACAACTCACAAAAGTCTTCAATTTCACTCGTCATCACTAAGTTTTCATCTACTGTGCAGTGTAAGAGAAATGAGTTTTGGTTCCAATTTCTGTTTTTTTCCTCCAAGCACATTTTCTGGAAGTGTGTGGTGGAGGTGGCATGTGTACGCACATCGTATGTGCAGTATCTGCTCTCTGTGTGTATCATGCGTGTCTTGTGTGACGTGCTGTGTGTGCGGTATGTGTAGAATGTGTTGTGTGTATAATGAGTTGGTTTTGTATGTATACTGTATGGTGGGTCTGTGTGGTGTGTTGTGTGTGTCTGTGTGTTGTGTCTGTGTGTTGCAGGGGGTGTATGTCTGTGTGGTGTGTGTCTATTTGGTGGGTGGTGTGTTGGGGTGTGTGTATTTTCTGTGCTGGGTGTTGTGTGTCTGTGTATGTGGTGTGTCTGTATTGTGTGTGTGTGTGACCAGATACTGGAGGAGTCCTTGGAAGCCCTCTCTGGGGCAGGGTGTTCCCGGGCCGGGCATGAGGCAGGTGCGTCTCCTTGTGGGGGCTGGGCGGGGGAGGAAGGCTGCTGCAGGGCGAGTGGTGCTGCCTGAGCAGCAGAACAGCCTGCCCCGGGGTCACAGTGAGGCGTCTGTGCCCCTGGCTGGCCGCAGGCAGGTGACTGGTGTGTGTGTGGGCTCCTGGCCACTTCCTCCCCTCTGTCCCATGGACTCCTGCAGCAGGCTGCCCACCTCTGCCTCAGCTCTCGTCCCCACACATGGCCAGTTGTGTGCCCATTATGGCCACAGTCCTGGGTCCCTCTGTGAGGGCAACTGACTCACCCTCGCTCTGTGGCATCTACTGAGTGGAGTGGCCCCTGGGGCTTCTGTCAAGGCTGAGTAGGCTTCAGTCACCAGGCTCCTCTTGCAGTCGCCCTGGACTCCCTCAGCTTGGTGACCTGGTGTCTTGGAGCAAGACTGGTCCTACATTTTGAGCTCTCTCTATTGGGGTGAAAGGCTCCTTTCACGGATTAGTCAGGTTTGCTGCAGTAACAAGCAGCCCTGAAAACTTCAGCAGCTTGTAACCCATGGCACCTACATCCCACCCCAAGGACTTCCTGTCAAGTTAGCTGAGCTCTGTGGACTGTGTGCGCCTTTTGTTCTGGGTTGCAGGTTGGAAGGGCTGCTCCTCGTGGCAGTGGGCACAAATCCCAAGGGTCAGGGGAGACCGTGATTCCCCCTGTCCTTGCCCTCTGGATCTGGCACACTTCCATTGTCACCCACCTCACTGGCTAAGGCGAAGCCCACAGCCAACTCCACGGTGAATGGGAGGAGAAAGCATGGCTGTGGGACCAAGGCCTGTCCTAGGCTCAGAGTGGGTGCTGGGGTCCATGTCCAACCTGTGTCTTCATGTCTTTTGGATCTGTGCTTGGCCACTACACAGATGTCACCGGTCACGCCAGCTCCTTGTGGTGTCCTTCAGATCTTGGGGACAGGAACATTGTATTGGTTTTGCATCTGTCACTTGAAGTTTATTGAATAGTTCAGTCCCTTGTCTGTGAGATAAGGCAGCATGTATTTTAAAATACATAAAACCAGTGTATCCTCTTGGTGGTCATTTAATATTGTTCCTTTCTAAGCAGGCAGGCTGGCCACAGGGCTGTAGGATGCATATAGGATTTTGCAGTTAGAAACCAGAAGTCATTTGAATCATTTGTAGGACAATAGATGCATCCTGAGGTCATAATGGTAAGGGAAGGGGCTGGGGATTTAGCTCAGTGGCACAGTGCCTGCCTGGCAAGCGCAAGGTCGTGAGTTCGATTCCCGGTACCGGAAAAAAAAAAAAAAAGCAAAAAAACCCCTCAATGGTAAGGGAAATAAACCAGACACCCAAGCTTAAATATTGCATGGGTTCTTTTGTATGAGAGACCCAAAAGTATAAATAAAAAGCAAAATAAAGGTAGATAACTGGAAGTAGGGAGATACATTTTTGCAAATAGGAAGGGAACCAGGAAATGGAGACGAGAGAAGGCAAGGAGGGAATTAAGGTGTGCTAGGCGCATGCGCCGCCTCCCCATGAGGAATGCTGTCATTGTGTACTGCAAATATGGGCTAATAAAAATAGAAACGAAAAGCAATTGGAAGTCAGCTTTGGCTCACACGTGGGCATTGCGTTAAGTCCCTGGAGGAATAAAGAACAAAAGAACGAGGCGTCTTTACTGCGTAGGCTGTCTACGCTCCCAACCAAGCCAAACCCACAGCCAGCCACATAAAACCAGACCGCACCAAACACAGCCGAACAGCTGATGGCCCCTGCAGGAGACACTGGGTCTGTCGAGGGGACGCTGCACACAGGAGTCTGCGGTGATCACCTGGAATTTGGACGTGCCAAGGGAATGCGCGGCCCTTGTGCCTGGCTGGCATTCCAAGAGTTTTCCCTGGACTTTTCCCCGCGGTGCTTGCCACTCACATGAGAAAAGTTTCTGAGCTGGAATTACATCGAGCACATGTGAGATCACTGGAAGCTGGCAGACCTTATCAAGCACCCCCTTTCCTTTGTGGACTGAGGCACGCCATTAGACCCTCCCCGGCCTGTTTTCTTCCTCCTTTGCTTGTGTTGGTATTCTCATAATAACTGTGATGAATGATCTCCCAGGATAAAATTAATGCTCCTGGTGCTGCAGAGGTATCGCAGTGATGCTCCCTGAAGCCACAGCACCGTAAATTCACAGATATGACAGCACCCTGAGGTGTGGCGATAGCTCAGCGAGCTAATTTATGAAGCCATAAGGCAGGTAATAAATTCTGGCCCTGTAAACAGTGTCAGGCAGGAGAGACTGAAGTATAGATTCGCTTAGTACACTGTGCAGGGCCTCCTGGGCTGCCCCGTTAGGAAGAATCTCAAATTCAGGGTGCTCTTTACGGATGCTGGAAGATCTCACGCGCCACTGTGTTCCTTTCACGGAGACCAAGGGCCAAAGCTTTAATTAGCTGCAAGGCCAGGAGTGAGGAGGGCTGGGTTGGCGGTGAGATTAAATGGGAAAGTGAGCGGGAAGATGGGAACACCAGGGCACAAAAAGGAGGTGGGTGAAGAAATGCCACATTTTGTAGAAGACGCAATGCCCAGGGCTCTTCTGTGGCTCTTTGGATGCCGGGTGTGTGGGCTACAATTCCAGCCACCACTGGCTTAAGCTGAAGCCCTGACATCCACGGGTGGGCATGGGGAACATCACTGGCACCATCTTGGAGAAGCTAGGGAAATGAACGGGGGTGGATCCCAGGGGCTGGGTGGGATTGGGTCGTTCAGGGCGGGTGACGGCTGTTGAATTGCATCTGCTTCCTCTTCACTCGCTTCTTCAGATACCGTCTTTGACTATGAGGCACTCAGCACATTTTCAGAACTGGGCTCCACTCTTTAACACAAGCTGACTGGGTTGTCCCAGCCACCCTGGGGGGTAAGTTTAATTTTATTCTCACTCGACAGTTGATGAAATGGAGGTACAAAGCTGTAACTTGAGCAACATCCTGTGGCTTGGAGAAGCCACCTCGGGCGCTTAACTGCTGGCTGTGCTGTCTCCTGACTCAGAAGGTGATGCTAGGGTGTTCTGAATATTGTGGCGGGGATGGCGCCCTTGCTGGGGGCTTACATCACTCCTGGGCCTTTTCTCTGGAAAGAGAGCTCAGTGGTATCCATTTTATTGAGCTGTATTTTAAAGTTTTTTTTTTCCTCTCTATCCCCAAGTGATGGCAACTCACCCACTCTTGCCCACTTATGGACCTTACAGTGTCCGCACTTGAAAGTGTTCCCATCCACATCTCTTGTAGAGTCCTTGGACCCAGTCTGATCTGGTTGCTTCACGACTGTCATCTGTTGCTTTATCCTGGTTAGTTGTCACCTTACAGGGGTGCATCATTCTGCCAGCTTAGGATCTTAACATTCCCTGCGTCCGTTCGTCCTTCCCCTGCCTCAGCCCGTCCATCTGACACGATTTCCAGCCCTGTTTCTGCACATGCTGCAAGGCTGAGGTCCTGAGGTAGAGCTGCTTACCGGTCTCGATCCTTGCTTGGCTTCCAGGTTCACAGCAGGGCTGGGTGCTGCAGTTTGCTTGCTCACTTTCCCACATAGCTTTGTCTTCTCTTCTAGATCCCTGTTCTTCTCCTTCCCTTCCCCTTCTTCTTCTCCTTCTCCTTCTCTTCCTCCTCTTCTTCCTCCTCCTCTTCCTCCTTCCTTCTTCTTTCTTTGTGGTGATACTGGGATTGAACCTAGGGTCTTCACTCTGAGCTATATCCCCAGCCCATTTTATTTATTTATTTATTTTTGAGACAGGGCTTTCTTGAGTTCTAAGTTTCCCAGGGTAAGCTGAAACTTGTGATCCTCCTGCCTCAGCCTCCCAGAGTGCTGAGACAGCTGCCATGCACCATCGTGCCTGGCTTGTCCTTAGATTTTTCTAATCCCACAGCTCATGGTCTTAAAGACTCAGCTTCCCTGGGCCCTGCTGACAAGTTGGAAATGGAGCCTGTGGCACAGTGGACCTCAGGGCCGCCCTGGGTCCCCATGCATTCTTTCCAGCACTGTCCTGGCCCAGGCCGCTGGGGTTTCTTCTACACTCCCGTTGTCTGGGTTGGTGTCACTTTGAGGTCACACCGGGACATTCTGCACCTCCCTGCTGTGGTGTCAGGGGCCCCGCCTACCACCCCAGCTCTGGGCTCTAAGGAAGCCACTTAGGAAGCAAAGGTGAGGCGTCACTGGGCTGGGACTAACACAGATGCTAGGGAGCGTGCACCATGAGATGAACAAACGTCTGCAGCGACACAAGCTGGTGCTGAGGACAGACATGAGCTGCGCTCTTGAGCTGTCCGTGATCAGTGACTATTATGTCATGAGGCAGGCAGGTGGGGAGGAGGGCCGGCTAAGCAGCCCGCCTGCTGCATTTCTATGTAAGGAAAGTCTGTGGAGACCCTGGATATGCAGGTGGACCCCCTGGTGAAATGCAGCATCCTCCCGGACATCAGCCATGCGCCATGGCAGGTGCAGCTTGCCTGATCCTGGGCAGACAGTCGCCCGCCCCTCCCGTTTGGTTGGGAGAGGCTGGCCAGGGCTCTCTGAGTCCACTCCAGATCTGTTATGGTTGGAGGAGGGCTGCAGAGGAAGATGTGTGCTGTGCAGAGTTGTGTCTCCCCATGAGCAGCTCTTTCCAGAAGGAGCTGGCATCACATCCTGTCTTTCCATTGTATTTATGGCTCCGTTGAACCTGAGAACGGGGAGAACCTTGACGTCACCTCTGCTAAAATTCATGGGGGAATAAATGACATTAGCTGAGACACAGCTGGGTAACCAAGTGGTGTACGTTACCCCCAGGCGGGGTCACTCTGAGTTCAGTTTGGAGAAGCAGCGCTGATGTGATTCTTAGGTCACTTCACTGCAAGTCCAGAAGGTGATTTCTGGGACACATCCAGATCCCTCAGGATGCTCTGGGTGCAGACCAACCTCAAGGGAAAAGGCTGCTTCGGGACTCTCTAGGGAGCTGGGGGTGTTCTGAGTAGTGGCACTGCTGGAATTCTTTGGCTTCTGAAATGTTTCAGAAATCAAAATTGAAGCATGTTTCAGACGAAGACCAAGCCTGAGTGATGGAGAGGCACCTTAGGCAGCTTCCCCCCAGGGACTCATTTCCTCCCGGGAATGCATAGGGTAAAAATGAAGGCAGGGAGTGTGGACCTCCTTTCTTCCTAGACTTTGGATATTCCCTGAGCTAAGTTGATGCTCATCTTTTCTGGACTCTTATTTACTCCATTTCATTTCATTCCATCCCATGCACTGCATCCCACCCCACCCCACCCCATCCCATCCCACAGACGTATGCTGGATATGCACTGTGTACCTGGCATCGTGCTAGGCATTGGGAAGGACCTGTCTGTGTGCTCGTGGTCAGGTACAGGCAGAAATCTGTGCTCTTCTGTCTCCCTTCCCTTTTTAAATATTCTTCCAAACATTTCTCCTGAGCCTCAGTTGAAAGGGATGCCAAATTACTAAAAATCACTTAGAATCTGAACACTAATCCATCTTCCATCACTCATTCATCCAGGCCTCTGGGTGCTAGCACCTTGCCACACCTGGGAAACCCTGGAGAGCCACCCAGGTGGGACTGCGGGGCTAGGGCAGAGGGAGCTGTGGCCAACTCTGAGGCTGCATCTGCGATGTCACAGGCAGCTTGCAGCTGGCCATCACTGACGTGGAAACTGCCAGTCCTACACACAGGGCTTTCCCTCCCAGACAGATTTTACCAAAACACCACTGCCCAGTGCCTAGTAATCACCATCACACTAGTAATAAGCAGCTATCACCATGGTTTTCTGCATGCCACGTGCTTTACAGCCCTCACATCGACATCTGCACCTCTCTCTCAGAGGTGGAATCTATTGATTAGAAAAAGAACCACCCTACTGGTGAATGGCAGAGCCACGTTAGGACCAATGCTGATTTGAAGCCTGAGATTCCACCCTCTGTAGTCCACCACCTCTGCCCCAAAGGCCCTCCCCAAACACCCTGAGTCTCAGCAGGACCTTGTGTCTCAAGGGACCTGACCTGCCCAGGGGGACTCAGGAATCTGAGGCTCTGTGTGAGTCAGGTTGGGTGGGTTGATAAAGAATCAGTTGATAAAGCTGGATATTGGGCACCTCTCAGGTGATTTTATGGCAGCTGATGTTTTGTCTTGGTGAGAAGGAAGGGGGTCTTGTGGGGAAATACTGGTACTGGCAGTTTAATCCCACAATGGTTAATGCTTCAGCTAGGCAAGGACTTAACTGACTATCCAAGGTTTCATGGTGACTTCTGATAGCACTGGCTATTTGCAGCTCTAATAATTGATTTGCATTTATTTGCCTTTTAATAAAAAAGTCTTTAGGACACTTGGGATGGACTCGGGGTGTCTCAGATTGGCAGTGATGTAACACTAGTCTTAGTGATAGCTAAGACAAAACTTCAGATGCGTCCCTACTGACGTGCACACACTTACTAGTCACAGGGCCTCCACAAGCCCATGGCTCAGTGTCCCTGGAACACTCAGCTCAGAGGGCAGGGTGCGAGTGGTGAGACCACTGGTGGCCCCAGCTGACCTGGTGTCCTGGAGAAGCTGGCACTATGCATGCCTGGCTGGGGGCTGAACCCAAGTCTGTTGTTGGGTGGAGGTGGGGCCTCCCAGGGAGAGGCTTTCTGTGTCTTTGAGAGGCCAACTGCACGGGATTCTTTGCCCCTCCTGATGAGAATGAATGTGACCATCTTGGGGCCATTTGTCACCTTCATTATATCACCAGGACAGCAGTCTGCCCACTGTGGGCAATGCTGGTTGGAACGGATCAGAAGAACAAGCGGAGGAGTGACCAGGATGCTAGTTTGTCGTCACCACAAGTGATGACAGCAATCTGCAGGTGCATCGCCTGCTGTTGTTTGCTGGTGCCTATATTTGGGGACAAGGACACTTGGGGGAGGATTCTTATATAATCTCAAAAATGGTAAGCTGCTACCGGAAAGAGGGGAGGAGAGGAGATCCAGCCTTCCTGTTAGGAGTGTGTTCCACTTTCACTGAAATGTCATCAGGCGGCCTGCTGTCATGGCTAAGTCCAAGTTAATGAATATGTCTGTCAAGCCCAGTGAGGGTGAGGTCATCAGGTTTTACATCCTACTCATTTCTGAGAGGACACATGTTGGCCGTAGCCTGGCAAGTAGCGACCGTGCTAAGTTTGGTTTAGGAAAGTAAGTCTGACTAAAGGCAGTGATTTCTGTTTTTAAGGGCTTGGTGTCACTTGTGACTTTACTAAGCCATTTTAGATAAGTTTGCTGGTGTCCCTTAATTCCCTGGGGGACACGTTGATACCAAGTTCCCTCCTTATACACCAGTCCAAGTGTGTGTGCTCAAAATGTAGTTTAAGAGTGAACATTTAAGTTGGTAAGATTCAGTACACAAAGATGAAGTCTGGTTTTAGTGAACCCTCTCTGTTAAAATTGTACCTCTTCTACACATAGTTACCTTGGTGCGCAGATATCGTCTGCTGCTTAGAAATGTCAAAGGAAAATAGCTGTGATGGCTCCTAGCTTTTCTGTGTTCACATGAAGACTTAGAGAATTCTTCTGAGGATGAAGGAAGCATGAGAATGTTTTAGAAAGGGACATGGAGGCTTGAACATTGCATGTGCCTGTCACACATAGTGCTTCCTTTAAAAAAATAAGCATAGATCTTTTGCAGATGGATAGAGTTGGTGGGGAGGGTAGGGAAGGGAATTAAAGAAGAGCTGAGATGTGTGATGTACATGTGCCAACTCCACACGACGGACATAATCGTTGTGTACCGCAGACATACACTCATAATAATGAAAATTGAAAAAAAATAAATGTGACACATAGAAGTCAGTGTAAGCATGGAAACTGAACATATTTAAAATTAAAGAAAATGTCAAAGTTTTATTAATATGCTTCAATAAAGTTATTTTTGTCATTTCACTTCCAAAAAGAAAGCAAATCTAGACAGGAAAATGCACCCAATATCAAAGTCAATATCAACATCAATATCAGGGTTTTTAATGAAACCTGTCAGGGTCCCACTTAAACAGTACGTTAAACTTTCACAAACATTTCAGAACTACGGAATTCTTCATGCTAAGGACATTGCTAGATCTGAGGGGTCTTTTGTGGGTGTTTTACCAAACTGGTGTCTGCCACAGTCGTGGAAATGTCACTCACCTTCTTTCTCCTGCTTAGGAGCTTGAGTACATAAAACTGAATTGAGAAAAAAATGATTTAAAGTGTCTCCAACTGAATTTAGTCTATTTTAAATCAAGGCCATCAGCATGTTGCATGTTGACTCAGGAGAGAAGACATAGCACCTCGCTTTGCCTGCCTACCACCAAGTTCATAAACTGGAAAATAAACGTGCCTCTCCTGTCCTCTCGTGTGCCCTCCTGTGCTGTCCCGGCTCCCCAAGTTCAGAGTTCAGCGTGTTTCAGGTGCTGAGGATGCAGTAGGAGGCTTGGTCCAGCGGGCACCTCGAGAGGGAGGAGGGAAACCGCAGTCAGCTGGGGGTACCGAGTTTGGGCACTGGGAAGAGCAGGTGGTCAGTGCAGTCACCGTGTGTCTGGGGGAGAAGGTTCCAGATGATGGGACCAACCAGTGCCTTCCAAGGGTGAAGAATGGTAGGGCGGCTGGGGCAGTGGATGCCGGCTTTGGTTGGGAGTGTATGCAGTGGACACCTGCATTGCAGGATTTGAGCCTGAGTGGGTCAGAAGCTCGGTTTGGTGGGTGGTCGCCCTGACCACATGGCCGCCGCCTAGACAGGTGTGAGGAGCACAGGAAGTGCAGTTTTAATTGGGTCTACGTGGTGGCTTGTCCCAGGCGAGTTGTCACAGAGGTGCTGGGCCTGGCTGTCATCTTCCCGTCATGCTTTTAGGTCTTCTGGCCACACAGGAAGAGACAGGCTGGGGAAGAAGCCATTGTGTCGGGTCTGAGCACCCGGAAGGGTTCTCCCTCTGCATTCCACCTGCTGCCGATCCTGCTGGCTTGTGGGTAGCTGCGTTGGCCTCTCTAGGGCCATTTTGGTGGGAACACAGTGGGAAACAATGAGGAGGCTTGTTTTGCCATGTCAGCCTACCTTCCTTCCTCCACTGTGTGAGACACTTTCCTTCTCTTTCCCCACTTGCCCAGGCCTGGCCTCTTGGTGTCATTGGCCAGCAGGGTGGGACAGTTTGCTGAATGGTGGATACAACGTGCCTGGATGGAGGGACGCAGGTGGTCCGGTGTTGCATTACATTAGCGGCTGCCAAGGTGCACATTCAAGCCTTGTGGTTGCAGGAGCAAGGGCAGGGGCAGGGGCAGGGGCAGGGGTAGGGGCAGGGACAGGAGTGAGGGGCGTTATTCTAAGGCTTCCTCTCTCTCTTAGGAAGAGCACAGGAGTTTCTCTGAGCAAGGTTCATGGTCCTCAGCGCTGGTACAATTGCAGCTCAATTTCCCCTACTTTGTTCTGCAGTTTCCATAAACTCCAAGGAATCTGAGCCCCCTTGCTACACACACACAGACACACACACACACACACACACACACACACACACGCACACACATAAGGGCACTGACTGCTGACGTCAGGCTTACGGATGTGGAAGCTGCAGTCTGAGAGTGAGGTAGATGTGAGCCCCACTGATCTGTGGGAAGGCAGTTCGCAGTGACGGGCCTTCTGCTTTCTTGGTCACATGAAACGCCAGCTGCACAGATGCCCGCATGACTGAGAACTGGCAGCGATGTGGAAGATGTGTTCTGTCCACTGCCCTTCACCCCTCCATGGCTTGGACTTGGGGCTACCTCGATGAACCCAAACATTCCTGCTCCCGTTCCCTGTGGACAAGCGTTGCTCTGTGCGTAGGAGGAACCCACTTGTTGGCTGCCCGCGGTTACCTGCGGGTGTTGGAGTGCTTGCTGGTGACAGCACTGCGTGGTAGGTCACAGAACACCCGTGCACCTTCGGGTGCTGCTGTCCCTTCTTCCTGGTCTGTGCTTTGCCCCGCGGTACAGTCCCAGCCAGGGCTGGGCCCAGCAGTGTAGGAGCTGTGTTGGAAACAGCTGTGTGGGGTTGAGTGGCTTTTCTTTCCTTTCATTCTTTGTATCTGAAATCCGTATCTGAAATCCGCAATAGTCCAGCCACAATCAAACAAAAAGCCTGAGTGCTCCCTGGCCCGCTTCACCTATGTGGACGCCTGGAAGTGCAGCCCATGCATAGAGTCCTTCGTGTACTTCCCTTCCTGGCCCGTCTCCTCCTGTCTTTCCGGTATCCAGAAAGGGGTGTGTGTCCTTCCTCCCATCTGTCTGATGTCCTTCTGGGTTGGATGTGCCACACATTATACCTGCGCACACATATGTTCTCTAAATGTGTTCATTTTACACGAAGGGCATTAGTCTGCACACATCCTTCTGAGATTTACTTTCTGATTCAATATTATAGTTTTATAGTTCATGCATATTGATATGGGCAGATCTATGGCATAGGCTGACCTTTGTGGGGCTTTGATTCTAATTATTTCATAATTTTATTTTATTTTATTTTTTTTCCAGTACCAGGAATCGAACACTCAACCTTGCGCTTGCCAGGCAGGTGCTTTGCCGCTGAGCTAAATCCCCAGCCCCTTCATAATTTTATTTGATTGACTCAGATTTACTTATTTGCCTAAAAGTTATTCTTTAAAATTTTATTTTATTAGTACATACTTTGCAGTATGTAATGACATTCCTCGTGGGGAGTTGGGGTGTGTACATAGCACCTGCCTTGGAGCCAACCGACTATGGAATGAAACCTTTACAAGCTATGAGCCGAAATAAATCTGCTTTATCTTGTGAGTGTCTGATGTTTTGTCCCAGTAATGAGAAAAGTACCTAAGGTAGATTTTGGTAACAGGGAAATGGGGTCAGTGCTGTGATGTTACCAGGCCACGTGGTTCAGGAGCCTTTGGAACTGGCTTGTGGGAAGAGTTTGAAAAGGTTTGGAGATGACAGCTGGGGAAGCAGCCCTGAAAGTAAGCTGAACTTGATGGGAGATTCTGGTCAGAGCTCAGATCAGAATGGTGGGACAAAATACCCAACACACACAGCGAGGGCAGCATGGCAGAGGAAAAACCGTCCATGGCAGGGCAGGCGGGCAGCAGCGGCAGCCTACTATTTTTCTGTCCCTTTATATTCCATCCAGGTTACAAGCCTATTGATTGGTGCCACCCATACCCAGGGTGTGGCTTCCATTATGCACACCCGTAATTTACATTCACACACTCTAAATCCAACCCCCTCTGAAATGCCCCATCTGTGACTGCATGAGGCTTTTGGGGGACATCTAGACACAAGCCATGACAGTAATGTATAATAATTCCATTCATTTTGGAAAATTTGGTGCATGTATGTTTATTCTGGTCATTTTTGATCCCCTTTCCGCCTCTCCCTCTTCCCTTGCTTTCCTCCCTCATCTCCAAAACTTCTACCTCCCTGTTTACTGCTATCTCTCCTTTATTCTACTCTTTAAACTGTTTATATTTTGGGTTTTTCATATAAGTAACCATGTGATATTTAACCTTTTATGTCTGATTTAATTTTCTTAACATTACGGTCTCAAGGTCCATTCATTTTCCTACATATGACTCCAATTTGTCATTCTTAATGGCCAAGTAGTATACCATTTTGTATAAATACCACATTTTCTTTATCCCTTCACCTGTTGATGGGCATTAGGCTGCTTCCATAATTTAGCTACTGTGCATTGTGCTTTGGCATTGTCTTAGCGCAGCAAAGACAAAGTCTGTTCTCTGCTCCACATGTCAGCTACCTAAGGCCATGTCAACACCTTGCAGTAAGCCAGGTCTCCACAGGATTCCTGGCTGTGTTTGGGTCGTGGCATCCCAGGGCCCTTCAAAGCCTCAGCTTTAGGTCCACATCACCAAGAGTGACAGGTACAGTCTCACGAAGCATTTTGTGGTCCATTGTACTCCTTGTCTACTTGATCTAGTGGTTTTGGTGAAGCTGACAATCTCACAAAGAAAGTTCTGTTTTTATAGCTTACAATTTTTATAGTTCTGTCAAGTTTTGCTCAGATATTTTGAGGTGCTGTTGTTTGGCACATATGTCATCTGGATTTTTCTGTCTTCCTGGTGAATTAATCTTTTTTATCTTGAATCATTGCCCTTCTTTACCCCTAGTAAATAATTTTGTCTTCAACTCTTCATTTTTCTGATAATAAAATTGCTTCTCCAACTTGCTTTTTTGTTATTAGCTGAACTCCTTTATTGGTATATTAGCTGAATGCTTTTCAATAAATTTGTGTTAAACTTTTCCCTTTATTTACTATTTTGATACATCTCTCATAGAGTATAACTAGATTGTTAAAATCACCCACACTGAGAATATTCATGTTTTGATGAATGATATTTATTTAGATACCATATATTTTTAATCAGAGAGAATATCTGTATTTGTTACTATCAGCTTAATTTGTGTTTTCCATTTTTACTGTTTTCCTGAATTTATAAACTTATTATGCCTCCTCTCCCCACCTACTGTTTTTGGAATGTAGACATTTTAATTTTACTTGGTTTGGGCTCTCCCTGCGTTTTCCCAGTTATCTTTCACCTCACAAAGTCAAAGCATTATCTTCATTCACTTCCCAACAATAGCAGCCTCTGCCGCTCCTCTCCTGTCATTCATGCTATTGTTACTTCCTTTGCGTTTTAGTTCTACTATGGTCTGTTTGTTTTGATTTTTTTTTTTTATGGCACTGCGAATTGAACCTAGGGCCTTTACACTGAGCCACATTCTGGCTGTTTTTGTAAAAAATAAAAATCTATCTATCTGTCTGTCTATTTTTCTATTTTTTTTTGAGACAGTGTCTCATTAAGTCACCAAATTATTCAAGTTGGTTTTGAACAAGCCTCCTGCCTCAGCCTCCCAGAATAGTGGGATTATAGGTGTGAGCCATCACTCCTGGCTCTCTTTCTTTTTAAACTCCACTGAAACTTGATCGTTATTATCATATTTTCAGTTGTGCTGATGCTTATGTAGATTTACCAACGTGCTTTCTAATATTCGTTGTTTAATCTTTGCTTCTTGAATTTCATTGCTTTTCCTTTCTGGGTTTCATTTCCTTTTTATTGAAGATGCACTTCGATGGCCGTTTCATTAAACGTCTATGAGTAGTGAGATCTTCCAATCTGTACCCCAGTGTTCCCTCCAGTTGCCCATCCTTGCACGATAACTTCACCTGACATTGATTTTCAGGTTCCCAGTCATCTCCCTCGGCACTTTGAAGACATTAACACATTTTACTGCCTCTGGCATCTCCTGTTCCCGACTGGAAATCCCGTGTTCATCAGCTCATCCTCTTTGTAGATAATCTTGCTCCTGCTCCCTGCTCACCTTCGATACGCTCTCTTGCTCTTTGATGTTTCTACAATACCACTCGATGTGGATTTCATTATATTTATTTTGCACCAGGTCCTTTATCCTTTTTTTTTTGGTTTCATTCTCCACCCTCTAAATCTGGTTGTCATTTCTCCCCAGTTATAGCTTTTGAATATTTTTTATTTTCTGTTTTCACTAATTAGCCACTACAGAAATCCTCAGCAGCACCGAACATCTCGAGAAGCCTACTGATTCGGTGGTCTCCACCCAATCTCCCTTCTCTCTCGCTTTCCTTCCTTCCTCCCTAGGTTCTGCACTAATGGGTGTCATCGTTTCTGAGAAACTGGATTTTAGAACTGTGCCTCCTGAGCGTTCTATTTCTGAAAGTGTTCCTTAGTTATTTCAGTACTACCTGGTCGTGGTTTATCCTGGGCTGCTTTTCGTTATGATTTCAGTTGTCTTTTAAAGAGTCGTTTCAGATTTATTCTGCAGGTGCTCTGCGTTGGGTCTTTTATCTGTAATATTTAGGGTACCAGTCCTCCTTCGTTTTGTCTGTGTTGCCTCCGCCAAAATCTGACTGTTTGGATTTTTTCTTGCATGTATTCTGTAGTAGTTTCTGTGAGCTCATCTTCAGTGGGAATGTTTGTTTTTCTTTGTGATCCACAGAGTAAGTTTTCTTTTTTTTTTTTTTTTTTGGTTTTTCTCCGGTACCGGGAACCGAACTCACGACCTTGCACTTGTCAGGCAGG
>NW_004955407.1:37559653-37563083 GCF_000276665.1 Chinchilla lanigera | reverse complement strand
TTGCAGCGATCCGCCTGCCTCAGCCTCCTGAGTGCTGGGATTACAGTGGTACATCACCATGCCAGGCCAGTTGTTTTCTCATAGCTCATAAAATGTCCACATTTTTCTGGGTATTCTAGAATGAAGACTTGCTATTAAGACATAAAACTAGTAAAACTGAAGAAGGAGGAGAGAAATGGGCTTGCCTGCTTATTTTGCTGAATAAGACATTAAAAGAAAAAGAATTTTTTCTCTAATTTTATCAGCATTTTAGCAAATAAAGGACATTTTAACACACACACACAAAAAATTGAGGGATCTCATCCTAAGAGAGATTCTCTTCAATTGTGTTACCATAATTTCATGCACATATTGCCTGTTTCACTGGTTCCCAGCTCAGTTCTGTAGGGATGATGGAACGTCTCATCTCAGGGGTCTTTCTTTACCCAAGAAGAGTGATTTCCTGGGCCCGATGATATCTCAGGGAATTTATGGGGGTTGAGTTTGTGATTTTGTTCACAAAATACCTCACAGATTCACTAGGACCGGTGAGAAAGCTGATGTTTCACGCGATGATCACCAAGTTCACGGCTTCTCCACACAGCTCGAGCTCTTCTGTGTGGCCACAGCAAGAACTCCAGGGGGCGGTCAAGTTCGTATGCGTTTGAATAACATTTCATCTGAAAGTCCTGCGAAAGCTCAAGTAGGGCTCCTTGCTAGAGGCCCTGACATCAGCCCTAAGAGGACTGGGTGTGGACACAGGACAGATCAGATCGCCTCGTTTGGCAGAGATGCGCATTCAGAGCATGGTTTTTAGGAAACCTCAATAGGAAGGCAAAGCTTAACCTCTTGGAGCTCTCCATAGGCCTGGGTGGGATTTGAGCCCCATTCTGTTGAGCTCCCCTCTGTCTCCCGCGATTACTGCTCTGGCCTGACCATGGCTAGGTTTACCTGCTGTGAGTGCAGGCAGAGCGCTCTTGATGAACCTTTTCAGCGTGGTTGTGGTTGGCCCTTCACTCCTTCAGAGGAAATGCTTACCAACTGGAATCGTTATTTTTTGAGGGCTCCCACCAGATCTTAGAGTTCTGGGAGTAAAAAGCTCATGTGTTTTACACAGGAACTTCCAGCTGCTTAAAGAGTTTAAGCATCACTTAGGTGTTCAAAGGTTTTCTTCAAAAGGGTTGAGGGAAAAAAGAATTAAAAAAAAAAATCACAAAGCCCATAAATGGATGTTTTCAAGCATGATTTTCTGAGGGTTGTTGCCCGGTTCTGGTATTCACAAAGGAGGAGGAGCAATTTTAATGACTAAGACAGATTAAATTGCTGTAAATATATCAGTGGTGGGTTTCCCCAGTCTTTACCACCTCCTCCTCAACAATTAAAGTGAACATTTATAAAAAATCACTTAGGTTTTGAAGGCCTGATGTTTGTACAGCTGTTTTCGTTTCTTTCTTTTAAAGAGCCTACATGTGCAATGAAAGTGTCAAAAGTTAAAATCTAAAATTAATTCAAGAAGTTGGAGTTCATGGTGCATGCGAAGAAGGGGAAGGAAAAGAGTGGAAGACAAGAGAGCCGGCTGAGGAATGCTCTCCATAAAGTGACTTCCTTTTAAGAAAGTGCTCGTTAAGCTCTAACATTTTTATATCAGTGAATTTAAAGTTGCTTCCATTATTACTATCTAGGAGACAAATGTTCCTTCTTTACAGAAGTCAAGTTGGGCATGGGAAATGCTGACATCTATCCTGTCGTACCCGATAAAAATAAACAAATAAGGAAAACTTAAAAAAATACTCGACAGGAAACAAGAGATACGAGGATGAGTTCTTGGAGTAAAATTCTCATGGAAAAATGAAGGGTCAAGAGACCTAAGAATTAAAATGGGGGCAATTCTTCTTTTATAAGACAATGTTTAGTTGAGAGTCCAATCTCCGCCCATTACCTATCTTGATTTCTCTGGTTAATTTTGGGAATTAAAACTCAAATTTATCTATCTATCTATCTATCTATCTATCTACCTATCTATGTATCCATTTATCTATCTATCCACCTATCTATCTGTTGAACAATCTGTCATCTGTTTATCTATATTTTTTTCCTATGAGCTTGTCTTTTGAAATATTATGTACTAGATTGCTTCACAAATTAACTCAGCACATCACCTTTGCTACCAAAGGGGTACACCTTGATTTTCTTTTGGTTTTGCAAAACTTTGTGTGTGTTTTGGGAACATTGTCCTTTTACAGCTGAACCTTCTGTTGGTAGCCCCATCACTGGTGGTTTTAAAATCGTGTGGTTGGATTTCTGCCCAGTGTAGCCATTGTGCTGTGGACACTGTCATCTGGGTTGGTGGCTGGGGTGACCACTGGCCCCTACCCGCTCAATCCTGGTACCCAATGATTTTCTGAATTCTAGGGCCTTCTTCAGTCCCAGCAATAAGGCTGGTGAGTGCTGTGTACAGAGGATGAAGGTCCAGAGTCTGGCTAACACTTGTTCCCAGTAAACTCCATTGGATACCAGACGGGAAGAACTTTCAGTAAGGAAGAGATCATCCTTAGAATCTTGGAGCCAGGATTCCCAAGGGGAGCTAGACATACAGAGAGGTTGGAAACCTCAGCCTGGCTTTCAGTTTTGAGGCACTAAATCAGAGTTTAGAAATCGTCTGACATCTCAGGTTGACACTGCAGTGTCTCACTTGTAGGAGACACTGTATATCTGGCTATGGGTTGTCCAAAAAAAATTAAAATATAAATGAAGACACAAAACAAGCCAAGTCCTCTTGACATATTTAAACCAGAAGTATGCTGTAATTGTTTACTTCTACTTTCCACTGTGATTTCACCTTCATTAGGATATCATCACTGTTCTTGGACAGCCTAAATGGAGGTCCTTGTTCCTGCCCTCCACGCACTGAAGAGCAGAGTTGATATCGTGCCAGGCCCTGCGGTGCTGGCATGACAGGATCTGCCACATGGGGGGTGCTCTTCATGCTACCCTGAGTCCTTGGGTGGCAACTGCTCTGATACTTGCCCTTCAGGGGTATTTTTGGTTTCACCCACCCCTCCTAGAGGGAAACAGACTTCCAGCTATGAACTTCAGAATGCCTACATACAGGATACATACAGGAAATGCCTGGGCATTTCCTCCAATCCCTACCGGACAGGCTGGCACTTCTGATTCAGAGGTTGGCACCAGCCCCGAGGCCCAGCCATTCCTAGAGTCAGGGATGGCACTGGTGGTCTTTGCAGCCCTGCGGAAGGTCCCTCTTCCCTTAGCTCCTGCACAGCTTCTGAAAACCCCTGCCAGGGAGGGCATTTTACATAGATAGATGGATGTAGATGTAAATGTAGATGTAGGTCTGGATGGGAGATTTCATTAAGAAATTGGCCTCTCATTCCTATCGTTCTGTTTGGAAACTCGGTATCATTTTTATTGTTTTCCTTTTTTTTTTTTT
>NW_004955407.1:37557935-37559553 GCF_000276665.1 Chinchilla lanigera | reverse complement strand
TTTTTTTTTGGTTTTTCTCCGGTACCGGGAACCGAACTCACGACCTTGCACTTGTCAGGCAGGCGCTTTGCCGCTGAGCTAAATCCCCAGCCCCCACAGAGTAAGTTTTCTGTTTGCTTCTGCAGGAGCCCTAGGAGTTTTGATGCTCATGGATCTTTTATCTTTTGATCAATTGATCGGTGCACCTCTCATTGTCTTTATTTATCTTTTCTCTGTCTTTCTCTCTCTACCCTGCTATCTCTATCCCATATCATTTGCTCCCTTCTGACCATAAACTGTGTCCTTTGTCCCTGCAGAGCCCCGCCCACAGTGCCTGAGGACCTATGTTTGTAACAAACCCCCTGGTTACAGTGGATTTCATTACTGCCCAGGATTTAATTTCTTTCTTTGACTCCAGACCTTGGGGATTTCTTTCTCTTTCTTTTGCTCTTTGCTATGTGTAACATGTATAGAAATTGTTTTCCGGGGTAGGGTAGGTGACGGTGGCTAGACTGTCCCTGGCATTTCAAAGTGTTCACAACTGGAGCTAAGCCTGACTCTCCCGTGAAGCTGCCATGTGATGACCTGGGGCTGCTTTGCATGAAGCATATTTATTGTCTTGCTAGTTAAGTCCAGGGACACAGTGTGCATTCAGTGAAGGAAATCATCTTTTAAAAACTCATTGGGTGAAAGTGGATACTGGACCACTCAAAGATCATTGTCACTATATAACTTTCTAGTGTCGGTGTTGAAAAGTAGACAGAAGTGGACAAGAAGACCATAAAACCACGCTTGCTGTTCACATGGTAGGAAAAGCTGAGTGTTCAGCAAGAGAGCAAACCTAGAACCCCATGGCATTTGGAAGAGAGAAGAGATGGAGGCAAAGACTTTGTCTAGGAAGCACAGGGCATTGTTATAATGGGAGCCAGGGTGGACCTTCACCTAGAAGAGGATATGCAACGGTCCCCAGTAAAAATGCTCTCTGGTTGGCATTTAGGTTCTCGACAAGAGAGTAAATGGATAGTAAATCTTACAGGGGCATAAAGCTAATCAGAACAGCTTGAAGACTTCTAAGTTGTTCTTCTTTGAGGTGACCCATCAGAGAAGGGTGTTTAAGCAGGGCCTAGACGTCATTCCTCAGGACCAACACAGAGATGCAGGTTGGATTAGTACTTAGCTAGGACACAGTAAATCATACTCATCAGTGACAAGTTAAAAGAACTGACTTACTTGAATGCTTTTGGAAAGACATACTCCCTGCAGCGGTTGTAGAGAGAAATACGTATGGTCTGGTAGGTAATTTTGGGTTTGGGTCTTTGGATCTCTATTCATTATATGAGCATGTATTTACTTGAGATTTCTTTAATTTAAAAGATAATTCTACATGAACATTAAAAAGAAATTTTTAAAACTTTAGAATTGCCCCAGTTATACCACCTTTGTATGACTGTCTTCATCTTATATCACATTTGTATATTGTTTCCAGGTTGTAATCACAGTATAAATGATACTGAACATTTTGCCCTATTTTTCTTACAATAATTGCATTTTCCTTTCCTTTCCTTTCCTTTCCTTTCCTTTCCTTTCCTTTCCTTTCCTTTCCTTTCCTTTCCTTTCCTTTCCTTTCCTTTCCTTTCCT
>NW_004955407.1:37405752-37554029 GCF_000276665.1 Chinchilla lanigera | reverse complement strand
TAGCCCAGGCTGGTCTTGAACTTATAGTGATCATCCTGCCTCAGCCTTCTGAATGCTGGGATTACAGGCGAGCACCACTATCGTGGGGCTTTGTTCTAAGGAACTGGGTTATGTAGCCATACACCGGTGAGTGCGAAGTCTGTAGGGATGGCCAGCAATCCCCTCTGCTTCCAGGGATGGTTCTAGGGTGGGGGGCTGGTGGAAGGATGAAGGTGTTGATGCATAGGAGCAGATGATGATGTTATAAGGGTGCTGAGCTCTCACTGACCCGGTACTCGTATCTCTTGGTGTCCTGCACCAGCATACGAGCCCTTTGGCGGAGGATGCTGGCTTCTGTTTGCAGTTGATGACATGGACCTATGCGATTGAGTGGAGGCAGTGGCGGAGGTCCAGGCTGCCCAGTGAGTGTCCACACCATGCCCAAAGAACACGAGCGGGGAGATGTTCTGCTTCCAGCTCAGCGTGAAATCAGCACCTTGCACTGGCCACCCCAGGAAGGGTGAATGAGCGGAGTGAGATTTCTGGATGTGAATTCAGCTCCTCACTCCAGAGATGCTGAGCAGTCGGGGTGCTCTGGAGGAACTGGGAGTTACCAGAGCAAAGGTGAGCTTGCCTGCCGTGGTTCTGTCCTGGGGACAGATGATTTAGTTCCGTGGCATCATCAGTCCACGTCACTGTGTCCTGAGAGAGGTCCCAGGTGGAAATGATGCTCAGAAAGCGCAGTGGGGAACCTTGCGTTCTCTGCCATGAAGTCCATAGTCAGCAACTTCTCCTGCCCAGGGGACAGTACGGTTCCTGGGGATAAGTGGAGTCTGTGTTGGAATCCTGACTTTGATTCCTACTCTTTCACCTCCAAACTGGGGATCTCCCTAAACCTCAGTTTCTGGGGTTGAGGTTGGTAACAGCCTCTTTCAGGCCCTGGTAAATGCCACCAAGGACTCCACTCTACAGTAGAAACAAAGCTGGTGCTGCCACCGTGGAAGGTGGCAGCAGAGTTGCTGGGTTAGCTGGGCTCATGGTGCCTTTTTTGCTTTGAAATAAAAGATTAGCTGCCCTGTTTACCCTAAAATAGCCATCCCCTCCCTTTACCAAGAGGCAGATCCAGGGTGGAGGGTTAGGTTTGGGTACTGTACAATCTAGCCATACTCTGGGTCAGCAAAGAAAAATTCTGGTCCTTAACACTTCTTTCCCAGAAAGGGAAAAGTTGCTGAATAAATCTTAGAGTTACACTTCATAAATGGTGCGAATTGAGAACCCAAAGATGCTTCAGGTGGGAAGAGCTTCTGTGTGTTGGTTCTGCAGCAGGTGAGTGGAGGCCAGAGGCCAGGAGGTGCCCTGCGCCAGCCATGCTCTGCCTCCGTGCTCCTCTCCCCTTTCCACCAGTGACTCTTTCCCACCTGCACACCTCTTCCAGTCCCCACCTGCACCCCTGTGTGGCTGGGAACTCTGCTGTTGAGTACAGACACCTCAGAGTGGCTTCCTGCACCCACTCCTCCAAGAGGAGGTGTTCTCCTTGGGAAGCAGATGCCCGGTGGTTGCAGGCTCTGCAAGACCTTGCCCTACCTGAGTCCTCAACTCCTACCCAACAAGCACTTGACCAGCTTCCTGCACAGCGGCCAGAGGAGGCAGTTTCTCACCCTTTGGCCCAAGCTCTCAGTTTCCATCCTTCCCTCTCGCAGTCTGCGACGACCTCGTGAGTCCCTGGGAGCCCCACCTATGGACTCTGGAAGCCTCCTGCTGCTGTTTTCAGAATGGGGTTCACACTGCACAGCCTGTAGTGCAGCTCTCTGCGAGCCACGGAGTCCTCCATCACCAGCTAACGTGCCTGCTGTGCTCTTGGCCCGGCTCGCGCAGTTCTGCGCTTTGCTAGAACCTCTGCCTGGGGACTTGGCCCGCAGCTCCACGCCTCTGTTCTCAGCAGCCCCCCAGCTCCCTCTTGCCTGGGAAGCTTTTTTCCGCACCTCAGGAGATGGCAGAGATGATGAAAACGTGTTTATGTTCTTGACAGGAGGTGTTCACTTCAGATCTCTGTGATTCTCATGGGAAGAAGTAGCTCTGGTGACCCCATCGGGAGCTGCGTCTGCAGCAGGCACCATGCCCTTGAATTTGACTGCCTGTGACGCTGGTGCTATGAGGGGTGATCAAAGTATACGGCGAATGTTTAAGTAATAATTTATTACAGTAAAAGACACAGCGCCAGGGATCCCTTCCAAATCTCCCCTCTTGCTCTGAACACACGCTGCCCGTCAGTCTTGCCACTTTGTGAAGCAGCTCTGGAGTCCTCTTCTTTCAGTGCCTTCATGAGGTGTGATCAAAAATACAGTGACTACTGCTGCTGGGTGCCGTTCAACGGAGAAGCAGCTCATAACAACACCTCATTCACCAGATCTGGCACCGTGTGACTTCCGGCTTTTCCCCAAAGTCAAAATGACCATGAGAGGGGCACATTTTTAATTCATTCAGGACATGGAGGCAGCCAGGACACTCAGGAGGCAGCTAAAGACACTCAGGAAAGAGGACTCCAGAGCTTCTGCAGGAAGTGGCCAGGACGGTGGGATGAGTGTGTTCAGGATGAAGGGAGATATTTTAAAAGAGGTTAATGACAATGTGTCTTTTACTGCAACAATTTTTTTTATTTAAGCACCCCCTGTATTTTTTTTTATCATACCTCACATTCTGTCAGTGGGATTGCTGTCCTTTTTTGTTGTCTGTATACATTTTTTCTATTTTTGTGACCTAGGTTCTCCTTGTTGAACTGTCCCAGGGCTTCATATCAGGGCAATCACATTGATTCTTACCCTATATGATGAGAATGGGTCGCAACCTCACTTTTGCAAAGCACGTAGGCTCTACGGGAGGGAGAGATACACTTTGGAGCTTTCCTATTCCCTGTAGCCTTGTACACAGATCTTGTGTGGGACAAATGAACAGTCATGCTTGTTGAATGACTCTTTGATGGTGGAGTTTATGGAAAATTCTAATGATACTTATAAAACTGGAGGCAAGTTATAAACCTCACATCCTAAATACCAATGAAAAGCACTTTTGGGAGGTCTGTGATTTCTATTTTAAATATTGGGGAGGTTCATTTAAAAATCTTTCATTTCCAAGTTGTGGCTATGACCAATCAAATGATCTTTATGCCCTTTTGTTAAACCAGCCAAGCCTCAGTAGAAAGGGAAAAGCTTGTCTCCATGCCCCTGGCAGGTGCCCATCCATCACCAGTGTGCCCAGGTGTGTGAGCAAACCCAGTGGGCATGGAATTGCTTTCCTGACAGGCTCAGGAGTCTTTGAAATTTTTCTCCCTTAAAGACCATGTGGAAAACATTCCCTGTTGGTAGTCTTTAAGTAATGACAGGTTTGTTTTTTCCTAATAGCACTGCAATAATGACAGGTACTATAGAGTTGAGAATTTAAAGTATCTTTTCCTGCTTTTTCTTTCTGTCTTTAATGCTAGTCGATTCTTCCTAGGAAGGCTTCTAACCTCCCTGTGTCTTTTTCCATTGTATGTAAACTGCAGACATCTACTTCCTCCACTGTCCGGATGATGGCGCTGTGCAGACTTCTCTGCTAATGTGGGCGGTCATTTTGCCCTATTACAGATTCTCTTGCATGCAGGAATTTTGTCTTTTTTATCTGTAATACTGAAATATTAATTCATTATTGATTAGGTAGAGCCACATATGGTGGCGCATACCTGTAATCCCAGCACTCTAGGTGACTAGGGCAGGAGAATTGCAAGTTTAAAACCAGACCAGGCAACTTAGCAATGTAGCAAGACCTTGTCGCAAACAAAGTAAAATAACATAAAATAAAATAAAATAAAATAAAATAAAGTAAAATAAAATATCTTAAAAAGCCTGGGGATATAGGTCCTGGGTTCTACCCTTAGTACCAAAAAGAAATGAATATTGATCAGCAGTTCTTTTATCCATAAAACCAAAGGCAATTACATATTATGTTCCCACTTCTTTTCTGTTCCGTTATTGATTGAAAGTCAGAAACATCTCATGGCAAAGATGGTAACAGATACGTTCGCTGTCTCTAGGATTTGAACTTCGGATGGTATGAAGTCCAAATTCATTTCGAAGGCCACATTTGCTTCTGAAACAGGATTCAGTACTCAATTCTCAAAGATGTTTTGTTTGATGAACTTTCTTAGAAATATGCAACATCCCCTTAATCTGCGCCTTGCTTTTCGGTCTCTGCTGCTATGACATGAGTGAGCATTTGTTTTTCCAGTTGAGCTGAGGAGGAAGATCCCGGCGGATGTGTTCTCTAGCACAGGAAGCTCTGTGTAAAATGGGAGTGAAGAACTGTTATTTTTTTATTATTGCTTTTCCTAACTTGCTGCCACCCACCGTTCCATTGCAGCCCATTGACAGCGTCATTTTCGCAGGAGCCTTGGGGCAGATCGCGGTCCCCATTCGGAGGCTAGGGGCTCCGCTGAGCTGCTTTGTCCTTACTCCCACGGGAAGCTGACAGCCCGCTTTCTGACTCCCGGGTCCGCTTGGCTGTGTTCACGTGCAAAATAACACAGCTGAGCCTAGAAGTTCACTTCGGCCCAAGAGCAGGAGTTCACCGCGGTCCACACGTTGGTGTTAGTGAGCTGGTTTGTGCCCCTTGACAAACACTAGACCAGGAAGAAGTGATAGCGATGAGGTGGCTTTAGTGTTGAGTGGCACAAAGACTGACCCCGAAGAGTGAAATGAAATGAACCCAAACCATGAGAGCAGCAAAGCGAATCGGATCGGAGGAGAAGCCGCCACCCGCCGGGCAGCAGCTCAGCAGCCCTCAGGGGCTCTTGATGTTTCCCTCTGCAAAGCGGCGATGTACGTGTGCAGCCGTCCTGGGTGACTCGGAGGGAAAGGAGACCCCTTGGGGATTTTACTCAGTCCAGCACTGGCTCCCTGAGTGCTAGGTTTAAGTAGAGTTAGCAGCCCTTTGATTTACAAAGGACCCCATCCCCAGCACGCCTGACAGTGTCAGAGTGACGGCGACACAGGGCAAGTGCAGCGCGGGCTCAGGACAGCTGTAGGAGGTGGACGTGCGCACCCAGGAGCCCCCGGCCCTGCTCATTCCCGATTTGGAAGTCCAGCAGGCGTGTTCTCCTGCTCTCCCGTCAGGGGACTCAGCGACAGCTCCGCAAGCAGCAGGATCTGCTGGCGCTCACCGCCCAGGGCCATGCAGCCACTCCCTCTGGCTCTCTGGCTTCGGGAGCTCGGGTACAGCTGGCTCCTGAGGGCTTCCTGCCCGGCCCTGTGCACATCCCTCCTGTCTCTGCGTGTGGGACTCTGAGCTCCTTCACATGGGCCACTGTGGGAATATTCTCCCTGCAGAGATAGCAACACTTCCGTCCTTTGGAAAGCGGCTTGTGAAGCTAGCTGCCCCGTCTTCAATGAGCTGGTGCCGCCCCCAGCCAGTGCTGAGCGCGCCGTGTGGCAGCCCCTTGGTCTTTCCTCTGCTTTGTCCGCAGGCTGGACTTTCCCTGGCCACTGTGCCTGGCACCTTTGTCCCCACTCCTTTGCTATCAACCGACAATGGTCCCTCCAGCCACAAGCTTTCTCTCCAGGCAGAAAACCCTAATATTTGTCCTGCCTCTAGAGAGAGGCCACGCTCGCAGAACTTTCATGCTGATGCACTGTTAGGACTGCTCGACTGTATTTGTTATAGTGCTGAATCTTTTACTGGGCCTAATTTCTCGATGAACCCGTATCACGCGGTGAGGAAAAGCGACGTCTGTGTAGGGCTCGGTACTCTCCGCACTTCCCAGCACCCACCGGGGGGCTTGAACAGACCCCTATGGATACGGGACGACTGCTGGCCCTGTTTTCCTCATCTTTAATAAACACACTCAACAAGACAGGGGATTCACTGGATTGCGCTCATCTGATCTAGTTGCCCTGTAGACCCATCGAGTGCAGGACTGGGTTTCAGGTGCTGTTAGCAGTATCTGAAGCCCTGGGTGCCCAGCAAGCCCTGGGTGGGTGGAGGCATCGGGGGCCCCGTCCTTAAACTGCTGCTCTGTCCTCCCTTCTTGTCCCCACCTCCTTCACGAGGAGCTGCGCGCCCTGCCACCCCCATCAGCCCCCATGGAACCATCCTGAGCTGTGCTGCTCTGTCCTGCTGGTGCGGCACTTTCAGAGGCCCTTGGAGGGTTCTGGTGCAGGTCCAGGTCCTGTTCCCAGCCCGTGTGGCCGGCTGGATGACGTCCCTGAGTCCTGAGTCTCTCTGCAGATGGGCAGTGGGGCTGGCTCTGTCTCCCCGAGCCTCCCAGGACTTAGGTCTCCCTGAACCTCCTCGCTTCCTCAGCTGTTCCTGCTGCGTCCTTGGCTCCTTCTCTTCCCCTTCTGTGTGTCAGGAAGTCTGGGTGCTGTCCTCCATCTTGTTCCTTCAGTCCCACAGAGAGAATTTTGGGTCCCTCCCCTCCAGGGCTCCTGCTAAAGGAGGAGGCAGGGTGTGGTGTCTGTTTTCAAAAACTTTGCAAGTGACTCTGACACTGAGCCAGCCTGTGCCCTGGCACAGATGCCAGGCAAGGCAGTGGGGAGCTGGTTCCATGCCAGTGTCTTCACACCTCTGCCTCCTAGGTGACTCTGAAGTCCTGGGCATATCCCCAGCCCCCCAGTGCTGAGCTTAGTGACTGACACGGAGGGGTTTGTAGGTGTGTGTTGGTTGGATGGATGGATGATGGATGGACAGATGGATGGACAACTGAGTGAGTGAACGTGAGGGGTGGGTTGAGTTTAGATCCTTGAAGGAGACAAATGAAAGTAGAACTCCTAATTATAGGGACAAATCACACCACGTCTCTGAGCTCCTAGGATGAAAGCCTCTCTCTACAGCACGCCTCTCCTGAGCACCCTGTCACCTCCTTGCTCTTGCTCTTCTGTCCCTGTCTCTTTCAGGGACTGCTCTTCATCCCCATGTACTGAGACACAAACCCATCACATAACCACTGTGCAGAGCACCAGTGTCCATGCTGTTGGGAGGGAGAACTGCCTCTGCGGTGCCATCCACATCCCTGACCACATTCTGTCTCTGATCCGTTATTCAACTCAGGCCTACCTGCCTCATGCCTTTTTTTTTTTTACTGTGGGTACATCTCATGTCACCTCTAGTACGTGGCCACTCAGGACAAGGATGGATTGAGACAGGTCACTTCTCTTGGTAAGAGCTCTCTGTTCCCTAAATCTGGAATAGAGTGTTCTAAGTTGGGAGATTAATAGGCTGAGCTAATTTCCAGCAGATCATTTTATTTTTAAATTTGAACCAAAGCACAGATTCAGCTTGTCTGTGTTAAGGATGCAGATGGTGACTCTTGAGCAGTGACTCGGTAGCACCTAGGGTACTTGTGCTACCAGGAACAACCACCACCCTGGTTCAGGTAAAGGGACAAAACACTCAACAGGACAAGCAGCCCTGAGGTGAAGCGTCCTAATGGTTGCTCAGCTCTGATCTCCTGTCCTAACAGAAACCTAGGGGTTTTCCCTCGTCTTTCCCAGGATGGCCACAGCGTGCTGGTTTTGTCCTTATGTTGTCTCCTGTCACGGTCCTTAGATAGTGTCATAGTTCCAAGTGTCACACGGACAGGAATGATCTTACCTGACCTTAGAAACCCTCTCACCCACCCCTGCAGTGTTAAATTGGCCAGAATCATATCACGTATCCATTCTCTGGTCAGTGCAGGGGGCATGGGTGCCCAGTGATGGGATTCACCCAAGGGTGGGGGTCACTATTCCTGGGTAGGTCCTATGGAGTGAGCTCCTTGTCCAAGCAACACTGGGGTGCCTTCTGTAAAGGGGCAGGAGCAGCCAGTGGTATCTGCTGCCTTTGCCATGGATGTGGTATCATAAACGAAAAACTGGCGTCTCCATATCTATGTTCACCGTGACCTCAGAGATCGGCCGTGTCCCTCTGTCCCTGGCATTGCTGGTGGATGTGGAGCCTTCTTGCCAGGCTGATGCTGCTCAGCGAGGGGCTGGGTGCATTGCTCATGGATGCCTTGTAGCTGTCTTCCCAGCAGCTGTCCTCCATGGATGCAGCATTCACTACTTACGGAACGTGTGCATCAGGAGTGGCTCTTCTGCGCAGCACTTTTGGGGAACAGAGGTCGTTTATTCCTGAGTCCCATGCCAGCATCATGAGCACAGTCTCATCGGGCTTGTACCACAGCTCCGTGAGTGAGTCCCTCTCACTCATACCCTAGATGGGCATACAGGCCGAGAGAAGCTCCAGCAGCTGCTTGGTGGATTGCCATGCGCGCGGGCCTCCACGCTCAGATCATTTCTGCCACACCACGCCTGCCTGGCAGACTGCTCTGGCCCTTCCGGTGCTCAGAGCATTTCCGGTGGGGATTCTCTGACAATCATATCCACTCCTCTACCTTTCAGAACAGGAGATTTCGACCTAAGTGAACCGCAGGGGTATGTCCCATGTCCCCCTTTCCCATAACAGAGCCTAGGATCCCCACACAGGTCCTGAGACCCTTCCGCCTCTGCTCTCGGCAGTTGCTGGGCCAGGCGTGTGAGGCTGGGCTGAGCAGTTTGCTCAGCCCAGTCTTCTCCAGGGTCTGTGACTGTTGAGCTCCTGAGCCTGGCTTGCAGCATTTTCTGACGGCATTGCTTTCGTTAGGCCAGCTGTGACCTCACGCGGCTGGTAGCGTGCCCTCCCCTGGCAAAGCTCCTTCCCCCAGGTTCCGTGACATCACAGCTCTTTGGAGCCTTTGTGCCTTCTCTGCTGTGTTATGGCTAATTTATGTTGTCAGATAAATGCCCTCAGGATAAATGAAATATTAATAGTGCTGTAATGCTAATTTAACCATACCCATTGCATATATTTAATAGAATCCTCCTTGAGCTTCCCTCTGGTCTTTAAATCAGGGCCAACCATGTCTCCACCATAAATCAAGCTGTTCTCTCAGGCCAGCAGGGGTTTGGCACAGAGATCTACCATAGGAGAGCAGAGTGTAGGGAATCTCAGCCCAGGCTTTGAAAAGTCTTATTCCCTTTGGAACGATTGGAAACTGAATACTGATTTAACCACTCGTCTGTGGAAAGCAGTAATGAACTAAGCAATAATCAGTATTGGGTTTTGAATTTAGAGCAAAAGAAATTTGGAAACACCTCCATTGGCTGAGGATCCTCATGCAGCACAGTAGAACTCACCGTCACTCTCCCTTCCCTGTGGAGTGCCTCATCACGAGACACAAAGGACTAGCCCTCTTCCACGTGGCTGGTGTTAGAAGGACATACTCCAAAAGTATGGTTAGGATTAGCAAATGATTAGTCCTCAGGTTTTTTTTTTTTCTTTTCTGATTATAAAGTTGAGTATTTTGGGTTTTGAAAATTTGGAAGACACACAAAACCATAAAGCAGAAAATAAGGGCTCAACTCTGCTAGATTCTGCAAGTGAGTCTGGTATCCGTCTTTCTGTGTCTGGCTTATTTCACTCAGCGTAACATTCACCAGGTTTATCCGTGTTGTCACAAAGGACAGAATTTCCTTCTTGTAAAAGGCTGAATCGTATTATGCTGTGTTTATGAGCCACATTCTCTTTGTCCATTCATCCCTTGATGGACATGTTGGTCATCTGCACAGCTTGGTTACTGTGAATGATACCGCAGTGGGCATGGGAAAGCAGACATCTCTCTCCAGTGCACTGATTTCATTTTCTTTGGTTTCATATCTCGTGGGTGAATTTCTGTATCATGTGCTCATTCTACTTTTAATTTCTTGAGGAACCTCCATATTGATTTCCATCATGGTGTACCACCAGTGGTGCACAAGCCTTCCCTTTTCTCCACATCCTTGCCAGGACTTGTTACCTTTGTCTCCTTGTTAACAGCTGTTCTGACAGGAGGGCTGGCATCTCACTGTGGTTTCACTTCCATTTCCTTGATAGTGATGTGGAGTGTGGAGAGGCCCTGGGGAGATGCTGCTCAAAGGACACAACATTTCTGATAGAAGGAGTAAGTTCAAGAGAATTTTTGTCCACCAGAGTGACTCCAATGAGGATCAGTGCGCTGTGTTCCTGAAAACCACGCACACTAGGTGTAAAAGGTTCTTACCACAAAAAATAAGTAGTAAGTGAGGTAATGCATGTGTTAACTAACCAGAATTAGCTGTCACACCATGCATGTGTGTTCCAAAATACCATGTTGTATGTGACAAATATATATAAAGACAAATAGTTTTCATTTGTAAATTTAAAAATAAATAAATTGTAAAAAAGATTTTAAAAAGGAGAAAATAACAATATTTCATAATTTCTCAGTAGAAATCCAAAGACACGTCTGATAGGATTTCAGTGTACCTCCTTCAGGCTGTCCTTCTTCCTTTGTTTCTTCTTTCTTTCATTTACTCTTTTTTTTTTTTTGTAATATTAGGATCATATTATGCATGCAGCTTTGCATCCTGATCTCCCCCCATGTTGTGTTTTTTTTTAATATTGCAACAAATGCTTGGCTGTGACATTTGGACATTTTAGATTAAATATCATTGCTCACAGGTCAGAAGACTTCAGGTGGAGATTTCTGGGTGGAATGGGAGAAATAATTCATAAACAATTTTGCTCATGGCAAATACTGATTTTGATGCAATTTGTAAGCCATTTTCTAGCTGAAAATATTTTGCCTTGAAGCAGGTGACATTTGCACTTTGCCACCTCATAAAGATTATGCTCAATGTAAAAGTTAGGAGTTGGCTATTTTACTTGGAAAGTTGTTTAAGTACAAAAATTCTCATTATCTCAAAAAAGAAAAAGAAGGAAGAAAGAAGAGATGGAATTGCCAATTTGTGTATATACGTTTTCTAAGTATAACTCACTTTCATTTTAGTTTGGTAGTGTTCTGATCTTTAAAAGACATCAATCCTACTAGCTTTTACAAATTTAAAAGGTTGTTCCTTTCCTTAGACTAGTAATTGTTTAATTATCATCCTTGGCATGTTTTATAAACCTCACTGCTCTGTTTTGAACAAAGTCCTACAGGAATGATCTGGGGAAACCATTATTACTAAAGCTGGGGCCTTGAGGAAAGGGAAACATTTTTAGAATATTTTCTTTGCAAAAGTATATGTGTGCTTCAGAATGCCAGCTCGGGTCAGACTTTTGCTGCAGCATGCTCAGTTTCCCTCAGAGGACTGGAATGTCCTCCTCACCTTTCTTAGAAGGGAAGGGTTTTTCAAGTTCTTTCCCTGTCTAGAATATTTCACAATAATGTTTTAAGAAATAAGTTTGGTTACTAAACGTACAGTTAATCCTCACTCTTCATCTTTGGGAACAAAGAAAGATGATTATATCACATTCTTTTTCAGGTTATCCGAGGTCTTTGGTGACCCATGAAGAGCGGTGTCGATCAAGCACAAGGCCAATGACTCACAGAGGGAGAAGATGGTGGGGCCCAGGGCAACTAAAGGTAGAGTTTGTAAGACCCAAAAAGTCCTGTCCCTCTGGTAGGGGTTCAGTATGGTTTTATACCTTGGAATTCATGCGGCCCAATCCCCCATGACTCATTTAATGGTATTAAAGAGGGTGGAAACTTAATCTGACTGTAGTGCTTGCTGGTGGGACTTCTGAAAAGAGAAGCAGTTAAAGTGGGCCACTGAGGTAGAGCCTCATGACTGCATCAGGTGGTTTTGTAAGGGAGGATGAGGGACCAGACGGGCTGACATACAGAACACTGCTGCTGCGATGAGATACTGAGACTCACTGGGGACTACGCCATGTAGTTTGGCCTTCTAGCTTCTGAAGCTGTAGCCCAACCTGAATCTCTTTTCTTTATAAAGTCACCTGCCTCAGCCGTTTTGTACAACAAAGAAAATCTGACTAATCGTGTAACCTCCTACTTAAGAGTTCTTTAAAAAGTGCATATGTGTGAAGATTCTATGTATTTAATATTTGGTACCTGTGGCCTCAAACCTTCAGTGGCCTTTTCTTGGGTCTTTGGCTGTGCTTTGAGGAATTATGTTGGCTCCATGGGACACCTTTGACCGTCTCTGGAGTAAGAGGTCCCTCTCTCCCGCCACCCACGGTGGAGACTTCAGAATTGTTGCTTACAGCCCTGTACCACCCACAGCACCTATTTCTCCTGCATGCTGCTTCTCCCTGTTGCCTCTTCAGAAGAACCAGCAGGCCAGGAGCAATGTCTGCAGACCCGTGCTGTCACAGTATTGCTATTTTTCTGTGTTGCTACTAACTTTAGAGTATAGCCATTTTATAGTTATTTTACCCAAAGGCAATGGAAACATTATTACTTCCAGAGAACACGCAGAGAACTGGTCTCGGTATTCACTAACCAGACCCTCAAAATAAAGGACAGGACCAAAGTCACCCTGGAGAATGCCAGCCCTTACCTCCAAAGCCTTCCCCCAGCTCCCCAGGAAGTTAGATTTCTCTCAGAAAAGTGTTCTAGAGTGGGGAAGGTGATGGTGGGGCCCACATAACACTCCTGAAGGCTGCAGAGCTGAAGAGTCTCATCTTTGCCAAAATTAAGACAATCTACGAGGTGGGATGACAGAACACCACGCTGGGATGTGCTGTGGACAGGGTCAGTGTCTAGGAAGAAATAGTGCAGAGATCATGAGTGTGCATCCTGAGGCTACATCTCCACCAGGGGCTTCTAAGCTTCGTGTGTTAAAATAACTCAGCAAGTCCCTCTCTGGAAGTGTGTGAGTCTCTTAACACTACTGTAACAAAGCACAAGAGACTGGGCAGGTTAAATAACAGAAATGCCTTGCCTCACAGTGCCAGAAGCTGGAGGTCTAAGATGAAGGACTCTGCAAGGTTGATTCCTTCCAAGGGCTCTGAGAGAGAATCTGTTCTAGGTCTCTCTCTCCTGAGCTTGTAGATGTCCATTTTCTCTCTGAGTCTTCACATCATCTTTCTTCTATCCAAGTTTATCTCCGAATTTCCCCTTTTCATAAGGATGCCAGTCATACTGGATTAGGGGCTTTAGATTTCTCTGATCATTTCTACAATTATTCTGTCTCCTAGTGTCATCATACCCTGAGAAACTGGTAGCTGAGACTGTAAGCTGTGAATTGAGGGAGAGGAGAAATGACAATCCAAGCCTTGGTAATGGGTGTGTGTGCTACCCACCCTAAGGGCAGGCAGCTTGGATAGACTATAAAGGACAGAAAGAGGGCTGCTGTTAGCACTTGTTGCCTAGCTACTTTGCTGCTTGCTCCCTTCTTCTTGCCATGGACTGTTTCTCTCTGTGATGTCCCTCTGCCGTCCACCCTGCCTCCAAGCCAGCCAACTATGAGCTGAAACCTCTACAAATTGTGAGCTACAATTTTCCTCCTTCAACTCTGGGTGTTAGGTGTTTTGTCTCAGCAGAGATTAAGACAACTGATGTTGTAGCTGGGTGGCACGGGGGGAGGAAAGATCTCCCATTCTGTGGATCTTCTGGTCCATGCTATTTGCTGAGGACTTGGCGAATGATCACGCCATTCACACTAAACACTTCATGCATCTCTGGTTGATGGTGCTGCTGATAGTGGCGACCCGACATTCTTCGTCTGCAATGTGGGGGACCTGGGAACATCATTTCTTGTTTCCCTGCCTTCCTGGCCACATGCCTCTGTGCACTAAGCTCCTTGGTGACACTTTTGTGTCTCTGTGAGAAGCAACTGTCTCCTTCCTCCATTCTTCTTCATCTGGCACTTCTGTGCCTATATAAATTATTTCCCCATCTTGATTTCTTGAGGAGCATGACTGTGTTGCACTCAGCCTCCCTATCCTCTGTGATTTTATCCTTGATACATTGAAGGTAACCTTCACCTCCCTGGAAGAGACAGGGACACAAACCATCGTTTACTGGGTTGAGATCTTGGCTGGTAACAGACGGAGTGGGTGTTGTACCTCTATGGGTTTCGGTGATCCTAGATATCCACAATGTTGTGTTGGTTTATCCATTTCAGTGTAGCCAGAGTCCTGGCAGGCTGTCTGGGCCCCGTCCTGCCAAGTGAGAATTCACTTGCTCCTAGGAAGGGCTCTGCAGATTCCTTGCTGATCTTTCAGATCAGCTGAATGGAATAATACATGCATGTGTTGGGGTGGAGTTAAATTTCCTTTAAAATTCTGCTTCGTGTCTTCTCTGATCTGGAAAAGCTTTACAGGAGATCTTGGTAACTTAGTTATGCAGGACATAGCGTCCAGACAGATCAGTAATTGTTGTCACAGAAATGTGATGTAATGAACTCCCCTAAACTCAGGAGCCTAAACCGGAAGCGCATGTGTAGCCCGCGGGCCTGGGCTGGCCCTGCAGGGGCTCATCATGGGGCAGTCCTGGTCTGGCCACCTCCCTCTGTCAAGAGCTTTGGTTGTCCATGAGGTGATTTAGAGCGGTCTTGGCTGGTGACTAAAGTCACTCTGTTTGGCCCCACGTGCCCTTTGCTGTCTGTGTTGCATGGCAGCAGGAAGTCACAAGACCGCCTGTAGAGATGCTCTGTGGCCCCTCGCCCCCGGGCTTGGGCCAGGAGTCAGCCCTCCAGCCTCTGCTGCATCCTGGTGGCTGCAGTGGGACGCAGAGACAACAGCACAAGGGCTGGGGAAGAACTTCGGCCTCTTTGGTGGGAGGAACCACAAGGTCTTCGGAGAGCGGGGCAGGTCCAGGAAGAAGGGGAGTCCTTGAGCCATCTCTGAGCTCTGCCTAGGGTGACCCTAAAACAGAAAGTTTCCATGTGCCTACAACACCTGTGGAGGGATTCCATCATCTGCCTGCTCAAGAAACTACTCCAAAACCCAGTAGCTTGAATTATAACCATTTACTTGTCACGGTTCTGTGGGCTGGTGAGTTCCTGGATGGCTCTGCTTCCCGGTGTGGACTGGGGTCTCTGGCCCCTGAGAGAGGACCCCTGGAGCACCCAAGAGGGTGCCCTCAAGGCCCGGCACATGGTGGCCTGGTGCGGCCGGGTCCCCAGCCTCTGCCACATTGCTGGGCTGCCTGAGATGTAGGGACTGAGGCCAAGGAGCAGGAAGGGGAAGCCCCCAGTTCCACTGGGGCAGGGACACTCCTGAGGTCCCTTCGCTGCAAGCTCCAGGTTGAAGGTAATCATGGGTCAGCTGGGCTAAGGGAAGGGGACCAACCTGAAGCCTTGGTGGGGAGTGCAGGGGGGAGCTGGGTGGGGTGAGCCACCCCGAGGTGCCGTGGAGACACACGTATGTTCCTGAGTGTGGAGTCACTGGGGCAGGTGCAGGAAGCTCCTCCTAGGCTGAGTGACCTTGGGCACTGCTGCCCTGAAGCACTGTCAGGGGCAGGGGAGGATTCCTGTGAGGGGGGTCCCGGTCCTGGACACCGTCAGCCACACCTTGTCCTCCCTGGGTCTGAGCATCTCTTTCCCCTCAGCCCGCGGGAGCCTGGGCCATGGTCAGCTGCTGCCCAGTGCAGCTCCAGACAGTGTTGCATTCCTTTTGCATTTTTTAGTAACTGTTATTTGCCCCCAACAATTTGCTTTAGACCTCATGAAAAAAACTGCATGCTTTCCAAGACCAAGAAATTTGGCTGTGGGTAAGAAAAAAAGTAATAATGGCCTGAGCTTGCGAGTATGTCATCTTCTTGGCCAGCCCGGCACGCCATCTTGGGAGACCCGGGCCAGGAGCCTTCTGGTGGATGGGCGGGGAGCAGGCCTGCCTGGAGGGCGCAGAGTGGAAAGGTTTCTACCAAGACAGAGTCAGGAGGGCCAGGCGGAAGCCAAGCATACTTAGGACTCCTCTGAATGCTTTGGCACACCCCAGGGATAATGAGCTCCCTGTAGATTTGAAAGGTGGCCTTTTGTGTCTCTGGTTCTGTAAGGGTATTGTTTATTTTTATTTTGAGATTTATTACTGTTAGGAGGCATAGGCCAGATTTACAGAGAAGGAGAAAAAATGATAGTGACACAAAATAAGCCACGGCACCTAAAAATGTGACTAGGAAAGATATTTTTAGCACCAGCAAACCGCTGCTGGCTGAGGCCTGCAGAGCTTCTAAGACTGGGTGGGGAAGGCTCACGGGAGCCTGAAGCCCAGGAGGAGGGACCCTGGGACAGGAGAGGTCACCAGAGGGTCCAGCTGTGGCCAGCACCATGGCCAGCCACTGAGGAGCCCTGGGCAGCAGGGACTGGAGGGAATGTGGAGGGAGGGCACGAATACCCATGGCCTCCAGGTGGGGTCACACCGACCAGACTGGGCAGGTGGCCAGGAGGCAGAGAAGCACCCAGTGGGGAAGATGGGGTTCTTGAATGGGAGGGACACGGGGGTGAGGAGAATACTCTTTACCATCTGACTATGAGTTCTGTGGGAGGAACCATTTACTTCTGGAAAACCCTTCTAGTGGGGCACCTTTAAGTTTCATTCATTTAGGACATGTTTAAAAATGTATCTTCAGCCAGGCATGGTGCATGCCTGCTATTCTAGCACTCAAGAGGCTGAGGCAGGAGATTACCGTGAGTTCAAGGCCAGCCTGGGCTACACAGTGAGTTCAAGGCCAGCCTGAACTGCATAGCAACACTGTGTCTCAACACCCCCCAAAATCTGTCTTCAAAATATGCACCTGTACTTGTTAATTAAGTGAGTCTCACCTTTCTCGTGGGCCTTGGAGTAAGAGAGGTTGGTCTGACCTGTATCCTGGTCTATCACTTGTTAACTAGGTGACCCTGGGCAGATCAGTCCCCTGCCTGATGCTCCCCACCATCTGGACAGTGGGTTGGGATTAAATGAGTGTGTGCATTTGCAGCCCACTGCCCAGGGCTGGCCCGGAGCGCGTGGTGCGCTGGTGGCTGTGCCTGTCGTGAACGTCTTGGGAAAGAAGCACAGAGGGGCGGCCTGGGTGAAATTATGTTGGTGGGGACTTCTAAATATGATAGAATCTTGTATTACATTGTCTTGGTCTTCTTAGTGTAATAGAAAGTGCCCCCCCTTCTTAGTTTTGTTTCTCCATTTTAAGGGTCATAGATGCTGCCCGTGTAAAATGCTGGATGTGAACTGCGTGGGGTGAGGGCCATCTTTTAAAAAATGATACATGTTTAACCCCAAATACTGGGGAGGCTGAAGCAGGAGAACTGGAAGTTTGAGCCCAACTTGGATAATTTGGATACCCTGTATCAAAATACAAAATAAAAAGAGCTAGAGTATAGCTCAGCATGAAGGCCCTAGGTCAAATCCCCAGTACCACGAAAAAGCATGTATATTTGTCCAGTGGCCATGTGATAACTGTACATACTTATGGGCTATAGCGAGACATTTCAATGCATGTATATGACCTGTAGAGGCCAGATCAAGGTAATTGGCATATCTGTCGCCTCATTCATCATTTCCTTAGGTTAGGAACACTCAAAATCCCCTTTTTCGCTATTCTAAATGCTGTCAACCACAGTTACCCTCCTGTCTTAGAGGTCGCTAGGAGTTACTGCTGCTGTCCCTAGTGGGGACCATCTGGGGACAAGGACTGGGCAGTTTCCTCTGTGTTTCTCAGACGCACATTCTGAGGGGGTACAAGTGAGAGATTTCTCCAGTGCCGCAGAAGTGAGGTCTCTAGACACTGCGTGTACCACGGGCACCAGAAGGATGCTTTGGGGCAGAGCATCTTTAGTGCAAAACCGCGAATCTTTTACTACTGACGCGTCATGTGGAGTCCTGCTGGGCCGGAGACCCGGAAGTGGGGCTGCCTGTTATTGATTGTGTTGTTGCTCCATTTTGTCTTCTAGCCGTCCCGGGCTCTGCACGGCTGGTAGATGGGCCGGCTCACTGAAGGACATGAGTCAGACTGTCCCGGACCCTGCAGCGCATATCAAGGTACGGTCCCTCTTGGCTGGGAGCAGCGCTGGCCTCCTCCCGGGCCGCGTCTTGTGGATGACTACACCCGTGTCAGCTAAGGCGGTGACCAAACCCAGCCACCCCCTGTTTCTTAGCTGAGCAAATGAGTTTCACAGTTTTACATGGTTGAAAAGAAGCCAAGGAGTATTTTGTGGCCCAGGCAAATCGTGTGACACACGCCGTTCCGTGTCCAGGAAGACAGTTGTGGAGCGCAGCCTGCTGGCCGTTCCTGAGTCACCCAGGGCTGCTCCCACTCCATCAGGGCAGCTTGAGTGGCTGCCACCAGGACCGCGTGTCCTACAGGCTGACAACTTTTGCTGTCTGGATCTTTATGGTTTACTGACCTCTGAGTCTGCCATCTTTCTCTTAATTCTTTCTTCTTCACACTTGTCAGGGTTACCCCGGAAGAGACCAGAAGGTGGGCAAGTGGCTGGATGTCCAGCATTTAATTTGTGTGTGTGTGTGTGTGTGTGTGTGTGTGTGTGTGTGTGGTGCTGGGGGTTGAACCCAAGGCCTTCACACTGAGCTACATTCCCGGTCCTTTTTTATTTTTAACTATGTAGACAGCACCTTGCGAAGTCCTTAAGGTGCCCAGGCTGGGTTTGAATTTACCAACTGCCTGTATCAGCCTCTCAGAGTGCTGGGATTACAGAGACTTGTCACCACACCCATGCAGTAGTTATTTTGTGGCCGCATGCTGACCCTTTAGGAGTTTGTCACCTTGCTGGACTGCTCCCTGCACACCCTTCCCTGGGCTGGAGGGCAGAGGAGGTGGTGGGTCAAGGGTCAGAGCAAGTCCCCAGGAGGAGCCCCGCCCACTTGTTTGTATACACATTTGTTCCCATCACAGGGAGGAAAATATACTTGACACAAAGGCTGTGGAAAACATGGGAGATTGAGCTCGTTTACCCACAAAGGCTGTCCACACCGGTCCTATCTGTGCTTTTGTGGTGCTGAGGACTGAACCCACGGCCTCAAATGTGTGAGCCAGCCCCTGAGCCAGCCCTGCCCCTACTTAGCCCTATGTAAGTCACGAGATACCCAGCTGTATGGCTGCTCTTCACTCTCCCCATGTACATTCCTTCGTCCTAAATTGCCTAGTTTGTTTCTACTAATTGATATTTCTTGCCTAAAACATATTGAAAATAGAAAGAGGCTTATAATTGAAAGAGTTATGGTTTTGAAAAATCTACTGCTTTGGCTAAAATATAAAATGTCCTCCAGAATGCCACACGTATTTCACACACACACACACACACACACACACACACTCACACATACACGCACACATTTTAAAGCAATACATTGGGGAAAGTGTTACAGACCACCTACGACACACCTTCGAACACATTTGACTTCTTTGGAAATGGGATTAATGATAGAGTTTAAATGCAGCCTTTGCACTTCGTGGATGTCCCTGGAGTTTCAGGAATCAGGGTGACTCCGGTCGTGGAGAGTCTGAACTTTGCCCAGGGACATACAAGCAAGGCCTAATGGGGACACAGTAATTTGATTTTCATGTGCTATTTTATTTGCACGTGACAGTTGTGCCTGTGGAAGTGTAAGTAAGTGGGAGCTCGCTTGTGATTTTTTTTTCCAGAAATACCTGGATTATATGCAGTAAGTATATACACAGAAGATGGGGAGGGATCTTTTTTCCTTTTATGGTCTGTTGATGTTTAAGATGCAGGATACAAATAGACGCTCAAAGGGATGGGGGTAAAGAAGTATTTTCTATAGCTCAGAGTATGAGGATCAGCAGCTGACATTTACTTTATGGGCATTATTTTCCTAACCAGAATGAACCACTGAAGTCAACAAAATACTGCAGATTTTTAAAAGTTCACTTATAAATCTCTATCTTACACAAACCTGAGGAATATAGTCTGAAATGTGATTTAGGGGGAAATATTCTGTATTTGATCTCAGAAACGAGCTATGTTTTCAGCTCTGATTTATCTTGTTATCTTCGTACCGGTTGACATAAATATGAAGTGAAGGATAATTTTGAGGAATGGTAACTGAGAGTTTTTTTGAAAATAAATTTCAACTCCAACTGCTTGTGTGTTTTGGAGAGTCGAACTGGTCGTATAAAGTTGCTGTTAGCAGTCGCTGGTCCTGGCCCTGAGGCAGAGGAAATTACATTAACGCTGTTTGTGTCTTTTAGAATAACCCTGTCCAGATTCTGCCTGTTGGAATTTGAGTTATTATTCCTGGCCTTTTTTGTGTGTTTTGTGTATGACATTGGTGTTTTTAACAACAAAGTTAAGAGAACAAACTCTCTTTCACTGTTGCCTTAAAAAGCACAGTTTGGGAGTTTATCTGGTGATGCTGTACGTGGCCCCGTATTGGTGGCTCAGGCCTGGGACCACGGCTGACCTCCGGGAGGGAGAGTGCTCCAGGCTCAGGAGCGGTTCTGCCCGACGTGCTCACGCGGACAGTGGGGGATTCTCCACCTCCTTGCTGCTGGGGTGGTTTTGTCACCTGCAAAGGCCCCGAGTCTCCAAAGCAGTGGCCGGACGTTGCAGGCGAGTGATGAGTGATGCCCCTGAGGCTGTGTGTCCTCCATATGCGTGGCCCCGGCTGTCCAGGAAGAGAGGATCATTCTCATTGGAAGAAAATGCACTGTGGAATTTACAATGATCTGTTCGTTCCAGAAGCAGTGGCTTTTACCTTATATATATTGAAGGGGCTGGAAACAATAAAAGTAAGGGAACAAGCTGATTACTATGGAATATAAACGTTTTTGATTTACTTAGTACAACATTTATGGCAATTCACTTACAAATAGAAAGAGCAGATTTTTGTTTATTTAGTGTGTTTTCTGTTTTCATGTGGCACAATGGGTTCTCCATGCTGGTAGACCACAAATTGGCTTTTGGTATCAGTTTGGTGTGGCCTAATAAATTTGAGGACCTTGAAGCAAAAAAAAAAAAAAAAAAGAAAAAAGAAAAGAAATAATCCAAATGCTCATCAACAGGAGAATGGATAAATACATTTGCTCTAGTCCCCACTAGAATACTATACAGCAGATAAAAATAAACTGCTGGTGTCTGCCTCTATCTGTGCATCAATATGGACTGTTCTCTAATACTGAGTGTGAAGAAAGTTACAAGGGAAGGTATATGGTATGGTTCCACACATAGAGATCTAAAAAAGCCTTAAAGAATCAAAACACATTGTTTGTTGAAGCATACACACGTGGTACAGAGGAAAATGAGCCCAATTAGAATATAGTTCTGGGCAGGAATTCCCTTGTGTGTCGGGGGGCAGCTCGTGGAAGGAACCGGTAGCGGGGCAGGTCTTAGGGCCCTGCGCTCTGTGGCACAGCAGTGAATGCACAAATGTTTGCATTTTTGTCTTTGAATCACCCAGGTTGGGCCACAGTAAAACTTCCGGTACTAAAGGAAGAGGGAGGGGCAGTGAAGGGGGTGGCTCCAGATGCAGCGCACTGGGATGTTGGTCCTGCCCGAGTGTCAGCCACTTAGCCCTGCAGGGAAGCCCCAGCATCGGGGAAGCCGGGGCCAGGCTGGCCCAGCTCAGTGACCAGTGGGAGCTGTGGTCAGGTGTTGGGGGTGGTCTTGCGTCTGCACTCTGACCTGCTCGCGTGAGTCCCCAGCCCCTTCCGGGTCACGGCACCTGCCCGGAGGCAAAGACGCCAGGAAGGGGCCTCCTGGGACGCGGCTGGCTCCGGTTCTCCACTGAGGTGACCGTGTGACACCCCATTGAGCATGGTCCAGGCCACATGGGCTGCCAGGCCTGAGGCTCTTGTCTCTGCAGACACCGCCTGCCCTGTCTCTGTCCAAGTTTCTAGTGGCTTCCACTCGTGCAAATGGAACACAAAATCGGCTTATCCAAAAGTTCTTTCTAGTTATGATTCTCATTCCTCTGTGAGTTCCTGTTTTCTTTGGTGTTCATATTTTTGCTCATTCTACAAGTGGGTGGGGACCACATGGTTGGGATGTGAAGCTTGGGTCCATGTCTTATCACCTGCCTCAGTTTCCTCTGCTGTAAAATGGGGATGAGGTGGTGCACCCACCTTGTAGACACATGAGGATGCTTTGGTTAAAGCCTTCCGAGTAGTTCCAGGCACACGGTGAGCACTTCCTACAGTCCATGACATATAACCTCCACCGTACGATGCCTCCGGCATATGGTTAAGGTGATTGATGATGTGTTATTGATAGAAGGTGGCACATGTTAGTGCAGCCCCTCAATGGCAGTAGAAGGAGGGAAGGAACACGAGGGCAGCTCCTCCACCGTGGTTGCCACTCTGGAAGCGACACTAACCATGTTAGCTAAAAGGCAGAGAAGCGCTGGCAACGCAAAGTATTCTTGCCGGTGAAAGATGCAGATCATAAACTCAATGTGTGTTTTATACAAGGCAGAGTTTAAAGCGACTTTAGAAGCAGCAGCATGGTGAGTGAGGTCCCCTGGCAGCCCGAGAGAGAGAGAGCCCCAGAGCCCAGGAGACCAGCGGGACTCTTCTCAGTAACGCGAAGCAGATGCGAGAGTGCCCAGCCGCGTCACGTGGAAGGGATTAGGCGACGTCTCGCTGGTGTGATTTATCCATCGCCGCAGTGAGCGTGGAGACCACTGGCTCGCGGCTCCCTCCGGGCTGACAAATGACGCATTGAGTTGTAAAGCGTTTCTCACATGCTTGCAAATAAGATTTATAGTGACTTTGCTCTGCAGGAAGGTGGAAGGTTTAGCCTTTTCAGAATATATTCAAACGTGGTGTTTTCTCCCCAAAATCTGTGTGCCGTGGAGATGAGTCAATGCTTTGATACGCTGCCTTTTTCATTAAGCAAGATGTGGGCAGTTTCATGCCCGTGTGCACAGCTCCATGAGCATGGTAGCTTTGTGCTGGTATAGCTGCACTTCCTTTTTTGTTGTTTTTGTTTTGTTGCTGTTGTTGTTGATTTTTCTGTAGTGTGATGTCACTCCCTTAAATATGCAAGAGTGATGTTGCTGTGATTTCAACAAATGTGCATTACTTTTGTCATTAAGAAGAAAAATAATACTGCTTTAAAAATAACAAAGTGTTTAGCTGCATGTGGTGGTGCATGCCTGTAATCCCAGTACCGTGGGAGGCTGAAGCAGGAGGATTGCACATTGGAAGTCAACTCTCCAAGTGGGCAACTCAGAGATTTAGCAAGAATCTGTCTCAAAATTAAAAAAAAAAAATGAGAAAAGGGTTGGGGATGTAGCTCAGGGTGAAGACCCTGGGTCCAATCTCCGGTACGAAATGAATACTGAGGTTCTGGATGTGACCCAAAGTGGAGTCTTCACAGTGTCCAGCTGCTGTGTCTGCAGAGCGGTTTGGCGGGCGGCAGCGGGTCCTGGCTCCCCTGCTGTCTCTTCTGAGTGGCTCCCGCACTGCTTGAGTCTCCAGGCTGGGCCACTCCATGCTCAAGGCTGAGCTCAGGCTCTGCTGCCCTGGGGGCTGTGTGCAGGGTGTGTGCTCTGGTTGCATGGAAGCTCTCCCAGGCCCCTGTCTGTGCCTTGATTCCTCCCTAGGTTCCTTGACACTGACGGTCCCTGAGGCCAGCACCCTAACCAGGAAGCACAGGCCAGGACGAGGGGGACAATCCAGGCTGCAAGTTGTGCATGGTTTGCCAGGGACCTCCAGGGCAGTGTCCTCCAGAAGCAGCTTTCCATATGTGCCCCAAGAAGTTGTAAAGCAAAAGCAGGTTCCTGGATGGTCCCCCAAAGCTTCTTTTCCCTCTGGTTTAGGGTGGGGACCCAGGGAGCTGCATTTGAATGAGCACTTGAAGTGTTTCTGTGAACCTTGCTTAGGTCATTAATCATTATCAACAATTAACATAGCCTTTGATAATCCATTGAACAATATTTATCCCGGGAGGCCTCAGTCATCTGCACAGCTACCCTTCCTGGGTCACCTCCTCTCCTGTCTAAGGGTTTGGAGAACATTATGTGACTTGAGCTTCAAATGTGAGTGTCTCCAGCTCTGTGACTGGGGATCATAGAGCCCAGAAGGGAAAAAGCCACCCCTTCCTTTTACCGTATGGGAAATTTACTTGCCAGGAATTCGAGGGAGTTTTACAGAAGGTTGGTCCCAGGATGCTGAGTGTTTCTGAGACATCTGTGTGGTTGGCCCTGCTGTCTTCGAGCTCTCAGGGTTTGGAGATCCTCTTTCTTGCTGTGCTACTTTCACCTGGGACCACTGATGAGGGAGAAGCAGGAGTCCGAGTCCACCTCAGGGTCGCAGGAGCTTAGGACGGCCCTCTACCTTTCCCACGAGGACACCCACCACCTCACCTGCTCTTCTGGTGAGGGGTGAGTGTCTTACACGTGGGTTCTCCACTGCCTTCCAGGCTCAAAAACCCATGACCGTCTTGATCACCTTTCGGTCCATTCTCTTACCACCCCTTTGTGCCCGTGGTTTTTATCCTTTGCTGATTTGATGGGTGGCACATGGAGTTCTCCAGACGTTAACGCAAGTCATCGCAGGATCATCTCCTCATACTGTTCTTCCACTCATAGCAAGTTCAGCATCTCTTTTGCGATCTTTTTGAACTCAGGTCAGTGCAGTCATTGCACAAATTGCACAAGCGAGGTCCCTGCTTGCAGGAGCTTGGATGCCAGTGGGCGGGACAGAATGCACCCGGCGGGATATACGATTGCACATCCTGTGTGCAGCGTGGTGCTCTCTGGGACAAAGCAGGGCGAGCAGGAGAGTGGAGGAGGTGGGAGCTGCCATGCTATGCGGGAAGGGTGGCATCAGACAGGGCCTGGAAGGCAGTGGGAGCAGGAGCCCTGTGATCACCCCAGCGATGAGCGTTGCAGAGTGAATAAGCAAGGTGTGCGGAGACCTTTGGTCAGGCACCTCTGGCGTGTTCAAGGGACTCTGCAGAGGCTTGGGGCTGGTGTTGGCGAGGGTAAGAGTGCAGCATGTGGGACTGGACAGGTAAAGGTGGGGCCACACGGCAGAGTTCTACTAAGGAAGGACAAAAACTCTTTTATTGGAAGGAGAATCATGGGAAGGTTTTCAGTGGGATGGGTGCTGTGATCTGACTGAGTTATTATTATTATTATTATTGTTTGCATTTTTTCTATTTTGTTTTTATTAGTACATGTTTGAAGCACATAATGATTACATCTTAATTTTTTTTAAATCCCCACTTTCCCCTTCTCCCTTACATCTTGAAGTTGTTTTGAGCAGCTTTATTGAAGTGTAATTTACATTGGTTGGAGCTGTCAAAGAACCAGTTCACCTGCAGTGTGGAGAACTGGTTGGAGAACTGGTTGGAGGGGCCAGAGCTGACACAGGGAAGGGCAGTTAGATACGACTGGTGGGGGTTGGAATGGTGACAGGGAACACAGGGGGAGTGTCAGGATAGGGCTACTCTTTGAAGACAGAAGGGACAGCATTTGCTGATGGCTTGGATATGAAATGTAGGAGCACTGGAGATTTTATAATGGGATAGACGGGGATGCCACCTACTGTCCTAGGAACATCTCTAGGAGACAGGGTACCAAGTGCTGGATGTAGCCACTCTGAAGTCGGAGGAGCCCATTGATAGCCAAGCTGTGATGTTCTGGGTGGAAGCCGGTCTGGAGTTAAGGGAAGGTATTAGAGTGGAGACATTAGGGTGATTTGCAAGGAATGAAAGCCACGTTGAAGTGGTTTAAACAAACACGAGCAGACATCTTATGCAAACAGCTCTTTCCAGGGCTTGGAAGGGTTAGTGATGTTTTTCTCTGTAATGTGTATAATTCCATTTTGAAGAATTAATCCTCTATAGTGTATTTGTTGTGTGAATTATTTCTGATGTTTCTTCTGTCCTTTAACTTTTGCAACATTCCTTTTCAGTCTCCCTGTGAGTCAGATATTTTTTATTCTCTCATGCCTATTAACACTTCTCTTGGTATTTTTCCCTTAGCTTTTAACACAAAGAGCACTTACTTGTTTTTGTTTTTGTTTTAACTTGTGTGCATTTCCCAGTTTTGTCTGTACCTTACATAGCGGAAGTAAAGGGAAATATATTTTATCTTAAAAACAGCCAGAAAAGTCATGCATAGGAGATAAGCAGAGCTAAGAGCGTCCAGTGCAGGTTGTTTTCATCTGCAGTTCTGGGTTCCGTGCGGAATGCACCAGCGTAACTCTGAAGCAGGTTTTGCTATCATCCTACCTGCAGGTCTTATCATCAGCGTACTTGGCAATTAGCCTGGGCACACGGAAGGGGGCTCAGGCCCATCAAAAATGATAGAGCTGGAGCTGGTATTCCTGCCTGGCTGCAGCCCACCCTGGGTCCCTCGCTGTGTGCTACCCACTGAGCACTGACTCCTTCCCCTACTTCTTGTGGCCCCTTTTCCCCCACCCTCCTCTGGTTCTTACCGTTTCTTCCCTTGCTGGTTTGGGTTAGAAGGAACATTTACCATGCACGGATGATCTGCAGCCTTTTTTTTTTTTTATCTGCTTGTTAAACTATGACTCCCTTAAAAAGATCATATAACTTTTTAAGATCTCACATTATGTCTTGTGCCTAGTAGATATTTAACACATATGGGTTGAATGAATTCAGTATGCACTGGTCACAATGAAGAAACAATGACCTATGGACTTTACTGTATGCTGAGACAGAATCCAGTGTTTCAGCATTGATCTACTTCATTTTCTTTCCTCTACTCCAGGTATGGTTTAATTGTGCAGCCAATTTATAGTGGAGCGAACATGTTTTCAAGGGCCGTCTGACTTAACCTTCATATTTATACGTATGTTCTATTTCTGGAGGAGTTTTAGGTTCACAGCCAAGTTGAGCTGAAGTGTAGTTCCCACACGCCCCCATCTCCACACCCCTACGTCCTCGGTCACTGTCTGTATTCCCCGCCAGAGTCTCTGCGGTAGGTTTTGGAGCCACACCGGCACATTATTGATTATCCCCGAGGTCTGCGGTGTGCCTTAGCCCTCCCTCTTGGTGCTGTGCCTTCTGTGGCTTTGGACAATGCGTAGCGGCGTGGATCCGGGCTGAGGACCAAGCAGAACAGTTCCTGTGCTCTAAAAATTCCCCATCTCTACCTGTCCGTCCTGAGCCGTGACACCACTTGTCTTCGTACCGTCGCATAGCGTTGTCTTTTCCAGAAAGTCGTGTCCGGCTGCGTGCTGGCTGGTGATGGAGCTGTATTCTGAGTTTGCTACTGGGCGATTTTGCTGTGTGGATGTCATCGAGTGTGCTTACTGTAGGTGGCGGCACTCAGTCCCTTGACGTGGCTGCTGGTTCCATTCAAGACACGTGGTAGACTGAGGTGCGGCAAACTCAAAACGTGTGAGGCTGCTGCCGGTATAACGCGGAGTTCTGTTCTACAGAAAGTTTAAAAATCAATACAGAACTACATGCTAAAATAAAGGTTAAAAGTAAGTATAGTGAATACCTAAAAAGGCAACCATCGTTTATAATCATCCTCAGCTATTACACACTTTACATGAGGCATAAATGAAAAAATACAATGGATGCTTACAAGTTTTAAAAAATTATTATAGGAAAGGATAAACTGCCAGGAATCACCCTTAAATTACCCTGCCCTTGTTTTGAACACATTTACCCAGCTGTTCTTGCCAATCTCGGAAGCAGTTCTAGAAGAAATCTTTGTCTTTAGTTGTTATGTTGTAACTGCCTCAGTGTCCTAAGTCAAGCCAATACACTTCCCTTTCGTGGTCATCCTGACCTTGGAGGAACAGCTGGAAGTCACGCGGTGCCAGGTCTGGTGAATCAGGTGGTTGAGGACACCGCGCTGTGCTTTTAGGAGCCCGTTTTTCCGTTGGGTGGCACTGGGCAGCAGCATTCACTGTATTTTTAGTCCCACCTGGCAAAGACACAGAGGAGGACTCCAGAGCTGCTGCAGAAAGGGGCAAGGATGTGGGATCTGTGTATTTGAAATGAGGGGAAGCTCTTGAGGGAATTTATGGCAATTTCACTGTAATAGTTTTTTATTTAAACATTCACCATGTCTCCCAATCACCCCTTGTTCTTGGATGTGCTGTATTTTCACGTAACTGCCCGCGGAGCGGGTTTGTGGACACCCAAATGACCACTAACGTGGGAGTAACCTGCAGCATGATGACATTAGGAGAGCTGTCACATCACCAGATCCTGGGAATTTTCCACCTCCCAAAGTTGCAGTGGGAGAGCGGCCACCGTCACTGTTCCAGATGTCATCACATGGCCGGTGACTGCAGTTATCATCACATAGTACGTGGCCCCTTTGCTTATTGTCTTTAGTAATGTGTCCTTAAATTTCCTCCACCTCTGTTCAGGGCTTGAAAGCGTCTCTTAACTTTTTGCACCACGGAATTCTTTAAAAAAAAAAAAATTGGAATGCTGTGTATTGCATCCCAGGAGTAAGCAGCAGAAATACTTCTGTGGCTCTCAGACCCGCTCAGCACCCCTTGAGGGCGCAGCACGCCCTGGTAGGACCCTCATGCTGGCGACAGTAACCCCCGAGGAGCGTCCATGAAAGGGAAAGTGAATTTTCACTGCCCCTTCTGTGTTGCCAGTAAAGGTGTTACCTCTGGGACTTAGCGCAGCGACAGGACTGCGTTGAACAGAGATGGTTTGGAGGAATGTTTCTGATTTAAATTCAGTTGGGAGTGACAGCTATGTGTTGTGTAGTTTGATTCTAGATCCCAGCTGGCTTCTCAGACCTTCATGTATGCTGGAGTCACCTGGGCCTCATGGTAGGGAACTCTAGGGGTTGGGGGATACTGAGATTTGACTGCTCTTGGACTGGGTCGGAGGACCAGCCCTCTCACCTCAAGGCTCCTACGCCTGTTTTTCAAACTGGCTGTTAGGACGCAGTTGTCCAGTGGGGAAGTGGAAGGGGACTAGATAGAAAGGAAGTGGTCAGGCCGTCTCACAGATAGGAAGTATAAGTATTACTTGGGGACAGTTTGTGTTTTACTTTCAGGTGTGTGTCAGTATGTGTGTGTACTGGCTGTGAGAAATGTTTTGTCTTACTTTGAATACATTTGGAAAATAACTCTGAGATTTCAGTGGATCACTAGGTCCAGTGACGCAGGTCTATAGTCCCAGCACTCTGGGAGGCTGAGGCAGGCACATCAACTGTTCAAGCCCAGCTTTGGCAACCTAGTGACTTGTCAGGGACCTGTATCAAAATAAAAAAAAAAAAAAATTAAAAGGGCTAGAAACGTAGCCCAGTGTGAAGGCCCTGGGTTCAATCCTGGGTACCACAAAAAAAAAAGTACCAACGTGCTTTTACCCTGAAAAGTAATGGGTTTACAGGCATAAAACTGCACGTGTTTCTCTATGAATTTTGCTGCTTGGATTCTGGAATCCAGATGTTGAGATTTACCAAAGCAGGAACTGTAAATAGCAGAGAAAGTTTTTTTTTTTTTTTTTTAATTTTAAAGATCAAATTCCAGGGTTAAATGAAAATTCTGGTTGTGTTTTGCTTAATTGAGGGGACATGTTATTTCTGAGACTGTACTTTAAAAGGTAAACATGTTTAACTGAAGCATGGCTATTAATTTTTTAGTGACTCTTTGTAGGCTTTCTGGAAAATACTGTTGATTTGCATTGAGCGCTCGCTCTACTATATACTGATAATACTGCTATTCTCAGTGTCCAAAAATAAACAATTTGTATGGACTTTCAAATTAATCTCATAACATTTTATGATCATGGTGTTGTGGAGCTGAGTTTGAGGCCAATGGAATATGTAACTTAACCATGTGATTTTTACATATTTTGTTTTAAAGCCAAGATTAAAATATTTTTATATTCTGTCACTTATCAGAAGTGGATACCCAAAGAAACAGTCAAAAGCAAGTCAAATTTTTATGACGTGTGCAGTGTGAAAAAGCCTCCAGCTCAAAACCTTACTTTTCATTGTTGCATGAAATAAAGGAAGACGTAAAATTTGCCGATTTCATTGCACACGGAATATCTGTGTATCCAAAATGAGTTTCCTGGGGGGCGAGGCCCAAGTAGAAACAGGAGATCCATCTTCTTTCATATATACACCTTATACAGATATCCTGGAAGTAACGTTGTGGGGCAGCTTTAGTGTACCTGCACCGTGACAGTGACCTCCTCAGCTGAATTAGAGGGGGAATTTTCCACCTGTGGCCTGATATCTGTGCTCAGAAAGCTTCAGAATTTGAATCTTTTTGGATTTTAAATTTTTCAAAGCTGAGATGCTCTTTGGATTTTTAGGTTTTCAAAACTGAGATGCTTTTATTAGCAGTGAATAAAGGCACCAGGAGAGAGAGACCCAAAGAAAGAAGATATTTTTATCTATAAGTAATTTAAACAATATGTTGTTCCTTAGTCTAATAAAAGAACTTGATTTCTCAAATGTGAAATTAAACATAAAACCCCCGAGCCCTCATGTTACCTAAGGCTGACCTTCCAAAGATATGTAGCTCTGAATAAGGAAAACACGACGTTTTTTCTTTTAATATGTTTCATACTAGTAACAGAATATGCTTTAGGAAACCTTTTGATTGATAGTAAGACATGACATAGATCAACTAAAGGGCATTAGTATCCATGATTATTTTTGCATTAATTACAGTATTTAAATTGTCCTGAAAATCTGAAAGTAGCATGTGGCATATGACCCTAGTGATGCCGTGTCACCATGGTGACCGCGACGTGACAACTATCAGTTCACTCACTGCAGATCAAAATTCGGGGTGCTGGCTCATTTCCTTTGAAGTGGCCAAGTGACATCATCAGGTCATTGGCGTGATAGGAAGTTTTATCTTCCAGACATCAGATCTTCATGTGGGGGTGTGGAAAGCCACTTCTCACTCAGATTATCTCTAGGAGCATGGGGAAGATTGAGTTCCCTGGGCAGTAGATGTTGAGATGGAATTAAGAATGCAGGAGAGGGCAGGGGGGATTCCAGGGAGTGGATGATAAAGTGACAGCAAAGCATGGTGGGGCAGGGAGAGCCTCAGACTGAGCTTGGACCGCTTGAGCAGTCTGCCCGGAGCTCCAGAGCCGAGATGGCCCTGGAGGGTCCGCTGTCTGCAGAAAGGACCAGGCTCCAGTTGCTGGTGTGCCGGGTCATCGCTTGACTGTGGGATGAGCAGCTGGAGGCTGTGTGGAGGACGCCGCTGAGGCTTCCTTGGAGGGGAGCTGAGTCCTCTGGCGGTGCTGGCCATGTTACTTTTCTTTTTTTTTTTTTTTTTTTGGTTTTTCTCCGGTACCAGGAACTGAACTCACAACCTTGCGCTTGCCGGGCAGGCGCTTTGCCGCTGAGCTAAATCCCCAGCCCCTACATTCATGTTACTTTTCTTAATCAAATTTACAGCACTTTTGGCAGATGACCTTCCTCTCAGAAGTCACGCCTTTGTTCATGATGCCTACGTGCTTTGCACAATAAGAGCTCACTTCTGAACTCAGGGCTTGGACTGGGCCACTTGCTGTTGGGCAGTGTCACCCTCAGCTCACGCCACCACGATGGGAAATGGAATTTTACAAGCATGTAGACAATCATTTTAAAAGTCCTCTTTAATCTTATTGTTTGGCCATGTCTTGGGTTCATAGCCCCGGACACACAATGTTTGACCCTATTTATTATGTTATCTGCTACATTTCAAGTTGGCATTAAAATACCATTGTGATTTTGCTAGGCCTGTCCTTGGGTGGTTAGGTCTCAAGTCTAAGCATCTAAATCGTGCTAGTCACTATATCAACCTCTGCCTCCAAGTGTCTGGTTCCAATAGTTGGCCGCCAGTGCGCCCTTAGCCTTGTGTTAGGCTACTGTGACATTTAGTGCTTGAAATGAACTGGATCCGAGGAGAGGGCTCTGTTTCCACCTGTGCGTCACGCTGGGGAGAAGAAGGGTCCCCGTCCAGTGAGAGCCACAAGGAGGCAGCTCTACTCCACGCTTTCTCATCCACTTCCTGCTCCAGTCTCCTGCTTCTGCCAGATTTTGGAATTTGGGGACCAGAAAATAATTGGGAGAGGATGCTCACGTGGGCTTCCTCCTGCTCCTGGTCTTTCCATACTAGGTTCTGTGGCTTCCAGGCCCCGCACACCGATGGTGCACTGAATCTCCACCTCTCTCCCCAGTGTATTCTCTCTTGTTCTAAAGATGCAGCCAATTTTCAGTGCTTCGGTTCATCTTAATGAAAGGCACCCTATATTTCTAAGCTTTCTCTGTGTTGATGGTTCATCTGCTTGCAACTATTTCCACCGTGACTTCATTTCTCTGAAACAGGCCTTCGTGTTGCTGCGTTACTTGTTGAAACGGTGTACTGCCCTCATTGTTTGCACACCTCCATGTGTGGTGAGTATGTCTGCTTCCCTCTCTCTCTCTCCTTACTTTGTGTCACTTCAAGCCACGTTCTCTACTGGTAGATGATGTGGTGACAGGTTAAGCACCTCTCTTTCTTGTATTTCTTCACTTTACTATTTACTATTTACTATTTGAGGCTTTAGAGAGAGGGGAGGACTATGTATTGTTTGAGGCACATGCTTTATCAGCTTTGGCTTTGGACTAGCAGCTTTTCAATGCCTTTGGAAAAATAAAATGCCTAATGACCTTGGTAGAAGGGAATATGATTTACTGTTTCTGAAGAATGAAACTTAAAAATCTGTTACCAATAGGAGTTTTACAAATAGTACTAATCTTACTTACTAGAGCACCAGGACGCCTATGTGTCGTCAGTTTATTGAATGAGCTGGACTGAAGAAGGTATACGTAAAAATCTATTTACATTCCTACCACAGTATCCCTTCCCACCTGCCCAGAGGACCTATTCTCCTCTGTTTTCAAATGACACTTCAGGAATGTCCCATAGCTTTTGCCTATTGCTTGCTGCTGCTAATACACAATTTTACTCTCAGATTTTGAGACATCTCGTCAATTCTTAAACTCCAGTGTCCCAATCTACTTTAAGTTTCTTGCTTCCCCGAATTCTGCCATGGTTCAGGCTGAGAAACCTCAGTGTGAAAGGGCGGGCTGCTTGGCTCCTGTCCTCACCTTCACTGTCCGCTGGGAAAAAACCCAAACTACTTGCTTTTAAAATTTTATTAATAGTCTTTTCAACTTACAGCGCTTCTCTCTAATTGATTTGGATTTTTAGGTGTACCACCTGTGATAGCAATGAGCTTTTTAAAAAAATAAATAAATGATTATCCCAGTGCTCTTCGCTGAATGAATGTGATTGAATAGCAGTGTTCCTCGTTCTGTTAACGTGAGTGAATAATCATTGTGATCTGGCTGACATGAAAATGCTGTCGTTATCTTCTGAATCCCTAAGGTAGCAGGGTCTGGTTTTATTTTCCCCACAGCTGCTGTCTTCACGGACTTAACTGCCTTGTATTTCATGTATCAAGAACCTCATAGGAACCTAAGTCCATGGCAAGGACCTCAGCTCTGGGTGGTTGTGTCTATAATCTTTTCCCCTCAGTTCTCCGGCTGTCTCTGCCTGTGTCCGTGCTGGCTGCTCTGACCCAGTGCCTTAGAGCAGGCAGCTGATAAACCACAGAAGTGTATTTTTCACACATCCACAGGCTGGAATCCAAGCGAGAGGCTGGATGGCTGGGTTCCAGGAGGGGCTGTCCTTCTGGGTTGTGTAAGCCACCTTCTTGGGTAACCTCACATGGGAAAGAGACTGAGAGTGCTCTTTGGGGCCCCTATCTGAGGGCACTAATCCAGTTCAAGAGGGCTACACCCTCATGACCTAAACTTCTCCAGGGTCCCTATTCCTCGAACCATCCCCTTGGGCTAGTCTTTCCGTATATAAGGTAGAGGCAGTGCATACTGCAGATATTTCACAAACTCTGTTTGAACACATCCTGTGGGACCTCTGGGGTCCCCTTCCCGGCCCTGCTCAGCCTGAGCTGAGCCACACACTTCTGTGTTGTTGCTTTTCTTTATACTTTTTCCCCACAGAAAACAAATGTATGCACACAAATAAGCCTCTGTTCTACAATATGCATTCCTCATGACACTGCCCTGTTACGTGTGCACCAAAAATGTAAATACAAACCTTTGCCAACCTTTGCCACCTCCGACTTGCCCCTCCTAGTTCTGAGTGTCCCACTGTCCAGAGCTGGCTGCCACCTCCCTCAGGACTGATGACCTTCTGCTCTGGGGCCCTGGAACCAGGTTCTGGGTTTCTAGATCCTCTTGTTAGACCTGCACGTGTTCAAAGCACCCTCCACGACCTGACCTTGGCCCTGGGAGGTGACCTTAGGGTCAAGTGACAGCACAAGGGAGCATGGTGACTGCCCGTGGCAGATGGCAGGGTGGAGGCCGAGGTAGGCAACTTCCTAATCCCTCCTCCCTCCCAGAGTTGCTAGGAGGCAGGACCTGCTGTGTGCCCCATGGGATAACACCCCTAGGAGTGAACGTAGTCCTGCCCCACAGCTGGCAGGCCCCGTTAGTGTCACCCTGAAGCCAGCACAGCCCCCCTCCCACTGCATCACTGCTTGCGCCTCCTGCTTTGCTTCTACCTCTCACCCTCACTGGGTGGGGTCTACACTTGCCGGGGGGAGCCACAGACCCAATCCACTTAGGCCTTGTCAGGAGGAAGCCAGGCTGGAGCATCATGTGTCAATGGAGCCATGCACTCCTGTATTGTTGCTGGTATTTTCTTTCCTTTGTACTTCTTTCCCCACAGAAAACAAATAATGCACACAAGCAAACCTCTGTTCTACTGTATGCATCTCCCATGACACAGCCCTGTTATGTATACACGAAAAAAGTAATCACAAACCTTTTCCAACAGTCTACACCAGTGATGGCGAGAGAGTGAAAAGCTGGAGGTTTTTTGGGGGAAAGAGAGATGAGAAAAATATCATCATACCACTAAAGTAGTTGTGATGTACAAAAATTATGATTTTGTTATTTTAGGGAACTTAGATATTTTCCTGTGTATTGTCTATGCATTTTATCTAATCATTTGATGAGTACAAGGATTATGTAATGACCTTGGCATATTGCACCTTAAATATTAAAAGCTGTCTCTGATTAACGGTGGTGCAGTCTCACAGTTATGGCTGTGATCGCAGAGTTTTGACTGTTGGAATGCGGTTCACCTGTTGGGTGCAGCAAGCCATTTCAGTGAGATAAGGTCATTGCTTGTTCTTTCTTCTGTAGATATATGTGGTTATAACTGCCCAGTTATTTTTGCCTATGGAAGGGGAATTAATTTCTACAAAGTAAGTAGCAAAACAAAAGCATTTACCAGCCAGCAAAGCATGCCTGGGGTTCCGGCACCGTGGCAGACATTGCTGTGACCTAGCTGCCCTCTAATGGTTAGAAGATCGCTGCTCTCCTTTCCTTTGCTCTGCCAGCCGGAGAATCTCTTCCAGATGCCCTGGTGGTCTTCTGGGGGCACTTCCTCCTGACGTGTGGAGAGCAGGTCATGCTATCTCTGTCTTGATGAGCTGACGGTGGGGTTTGTGACTATTCTGCATGATCAACCCTGCACTGGCTGGCGCCGCATGGATCTTGTTGAGCAAGATAGAATATACCCTCTTTCCTCTCTAACTCAGTTCCAAATATTTTGGCAGGAATAAGCCCGCAGTGCGCACATGGGAAACCTGGATTTTAATACTTAGTGAGGACATTCGAGGTTAGGAAGATGCCACAAAGCCCACGGCCCTCCATGTAGCCCTTCAGGGTGAGCCGATGCAGAGGTTATCCAGGGGAGCCTGGGCCACCGGCATTGGGAGGCTCTCCACAAGGCACCCCTCGACTCACCCTCCTCCTGTAGCCTAAGCTCCTACTCCAACTTGAAGGAAAGGACAACAAATAATTCTGCAGACTTGCAGATGGCCTATAGACAAGCAGAATCCCCACTGAGGTCTACAAGAGGAATATCATTCCTAATGACTGTCAGTTCACATACTCACCCTCAAACAAGAAGTGAGCCAGGATTGTTGCATCCTGCCAGGCATCTGCTTGGCACCGTGCACTGCCCCCTGAGTCTCCCTAGAAGGTGTGTTGGGGGGTCTGGGGAGCAGAGCCCAGGAGCGGTTCCCTCTGACTCATATTCTCTGTGGGACTGGGGCTGGACCAGGTGTGTCTTGGTGGCAGCTCCAGCTCTCCTCACTGTGTTTCTTTTCACGGAGACCTGGTTAGGGGAAGAAATACTTTGGTGGCCAGAGCAGAGCCCGCGGGAAGTGCAGGTCATGAGATGAAAATGCACACCCTCAGGCTGTGAGCTCACGTCACAGTTCTGTGATTGTGCCATAGGTACCCAGGATGCCACATGAGCACACACCTGGGCAGGAAGCGCATGGCTCTGTGCTGGGCGGACTGAGGACAGAATGGAATCGAGCGCCTCTCAGAGGAGCACGTCTGTGTGAGTAGAGGCAGTTCAGGCCTAGTGTAAAATGTTTTAACATGGGTAGACGTGGTCGGAAAAGAAATCTGAACTCCGACGGGGTTTGAGGGGAGTCTGGGGTAGAAGAAAGGCTGTGCAGGTGATAGACAGGATGTGGGCTACGGAGATGGGGAGAGATGAGGTTCTGTGTATAGAAGAGATGCCTAGCGCACTGACTGTGTCTAGCAGCTTAGGGCAAGGAGGGTAAGGCAAGGCAAGGCTAGACTTTGGAGGCCTGGAAGGTGGAGGTGCCATTTCTAGGATAAGGAAGCTCATGGGGAAGAGAAGGGTGGCTTTGGATCGAAAAGAGAAGCAATGAGGTTGGAGATTTGGGTCCTGGGCTTTGACTTGGAAGACGTGAGTAGCAGTATTAGCACAGGTGGATCGCAACTCCTGAGACAGTGTGGAGCTGGAGGGGTTGGGAGGCCCCTGGCCAGGGGACAGTGTCACCACCCATTAGGCCTGCGTGTGTTCACCCTGAAAGCTCTCTCAGAGAAGCTCAGTCAAAGGTGTCTTTCAAGTAATTAATGAGAAAGTGGGCAAAATGGCAAGGTGACAGTTCTTCTGAGGACCGTGGTGGGAAGACCAGGGCTAGACGATGTGTGTCCCGATGCCTAAGAGTAGGGGCACTGTCCTGGCTCCCTCAGCTTTTGTTAAAACAAGGGAAGGTGACATGTTGAATGTTAGCTGGAGTGGAGCCAGGAGACACACTGCATTATTTGTTTTAGGCTAGAGGACATTTCTCCCGCACAGGGAAAATAGCCACTGTAGAAACGGGGATGGAAGATGCGAGAGGGAAAGATGCTTGAAAGCGACCAGGAGAGAGCACACGCTAGTGGGAAAAGCTACATAAAGGGGGAGATTTCAGCTCTATGGAGAGGTCAAGCGTGTCTAGTTGGCTGCCCCCCAGTGGATGGGACAGGGGGCCACAGAACCGTGGTAGAATCTGCCTTAAGGGCACCAGTGGAGAGGTAGAATTTGGAAAGGAGTGGTTACCAATTCTGCACTGCTTAAGAATCTGGAGCAAGAGAGCTTTTCCCTCTAGTCAAGAGAAAGGGAGAGGATGCAGGTGAAGCTCACCGTCTTCAGATTTTTATCACCTTCCCAGGCAAGCCTTCCCTTCTCACGCTCGGTGTAAGAAGCCCATATTGAAAGAGCTTATATTTTATGGCTTCTTTCTTCTTCACAAGGTAAAACGCAGAGTTGGTCTCTATGAATACAGGAAAGGGAGATTTGGGGTGAGGCATAGGCGACTGGAAGGCTTCCAATAACTGTGGAGGGAATTGCACAGGAAGTGCATTAGAGACGGACTGAAACAGGCAAGGAGTGGAAGTAAACTCCCAGTGCGTCAGAACGTTACGAGATGTGCAGTGGATCCAGCCAGGATAGTTGCGTGAATTTTCCCCAGCGGTGCTCAGCTGTGTGGCATAGGGGTGGAGTCGGGGTGACCTGCCTTCCGGTTAGTGAGTGGGAGGAGTGTCAGGATTCTGATAAGAGCACAGGTGCTGACCTCGGGGAGGCCAGTGAAACTGGGAAGGGTCTGGGAGCAGAGGAGCTAGGCAGGGAAAAGGGCTCCGGATGAAGGCTCCGGCTGGCCTCAGAAAGAGTGAAAGGAAGATGGAAGAGGAGAAGGCTGCGGTTAGCAAGAGAAATTTCAGCTAGTGATGTTTTGCCCACGTCTACTTAGATCCTGCCTAGGCTGTGCATCTTGTTTAATCATTTTCATCATACTGGCTGGCCCGTCTTTAGGGCTTCTGTGTTCGTGAGAATAAGATACCCTGGGAAAGGAAATGTAAAGTCGTGTCTCTCGTCCGCCGTAGTAAGACCACATTCAGAGGCTGCGTTTAGTTCCAGACAGTTAACTGTGTGTTCTCTGTAAATCCCCTCCGCTTCCTTGGGGATCCGGACTAGGGTCCCTCCTTCCACCGCTGCTGCTTCCTGTTGAGAGCCTGAGTCCTGGCTCACCTTTCTACCACTCTTCCTTTTCCCTCCCCAACCCTCTCTTCTTCACAGGCCTCCAGAACGATCTGTTGGAAGCCACATTCCTCCCGGTGACTGCCACACGGGCTCAGGACCTCACAGTGGCCCCGCACCCCCGAACCCCTGTTCCTCCTTTGACATAGCCTCCTCCTTCTCCTCACTCCACCCAAGCAGGGGTTCCTGGTGTTTCTCTCCTTACAGCCATTGTATTTTCTGGTCTCCAGGATGGAAGGTTCTGCCCAGTATCGAGTGGCTTATCCTCTCACCATCTTCAGGTTTTTATCACCTTGCTGGGGAAACCTTCTCTGACCCCCTCATGTTGAGTGGCACTCCCACACATGACCCCATCCCCTCCCCGGATGTGTATCCCCTTCTAACACGCTGTTGTTACACTACTCATACTTAGTGTTACGCACGGATCCTTGGGTGTTAAGGCATGTCCAGGAAGGCAAGGGTTTCGCTTTGCTCGTCTATAGCTCCAGACTCACTTCCTGCAGTGGCTGCTGGCCCATAGTGATATGAGTGGTGATTAAATTACCTGGCTGGAAAAGTCGTACATACCATTGCAGAAAACTGGGGAAGCACAGAAAAGTATAAAGAAGAGGCTAAACACGGCGCGTGAGTCTGTGCAGCTGTAGTTCAGGGTCATCCCTTTTTGACATGTGATGTAGGGCTGATGAACCTACAGGGCTGTTGGTGAGTAGACTGTGACCAGGAGGTTGAAGATCTAAAATCACATCCTCTGAAGGGTGTATTGGTGGATGTTGGGGGAGGGGATGAGAAGGCTGTGTCAATAAGCATTTTAGATGTTTGAAGGACTGTGGTGTCTGAGACAAATTATACATATTCTACATAAATCTAGACTCAGAGTGAATACTAGTGGGGAAAGCTATAGGTAAGGCTCCTTCTGTGCCACAGAAAAATCAATTATGTCCATGGCATACCCCTAAGTGGGGAATAACCCTTGGATAACAGGGTTTAACATCTCTAAGTCAAATGGAAACTCTGTGGCCACCTGTTGGGTACTTTCTACCTGACATCTTTCATCCAAAGGACCAAAGTAGTAAGAACACAGGTATAAAACTTTTAACAGTTTTAAGCAAGTATCTGTAAAATTTCTAGTGGCAATAGGAAGTTTCTTATATGCCTGTGGATATTTTTCTTTTTGTAAAATATCCCTCCTGTTTTTCATAGAGTGACAACTTTCATGCACTGCCCATTTGCTCCGTTTTCTTTCTTACTGCTCCACTGGTCCACATAAGTGTCCTGCTACCTTGGGAGAGGGTCACAGTGAATTTAACTAGCCATCTCTCAGGTAGATTCGACAAATAATTCATTTTCTCTTAACAAACCTATTCCTCTATTTTTAGAAATACTTTACTCCAGAAACATCAGGAACACATTAAGCTACATAATAACTGAGATTTTAAAGCTATGTTTTGAAGCCACTCTAAAGCCAATTGATATAAACACAGCTAAGCCTGTCATGGGCATGATGTCATTTGTCCTGTAAACATCTTTCGTCTCTGGAGAAATCACGGCAGACACCCCAGCAGAACTCATAAACAAGCTTTTGGAAAATGCACACAAAGGAAAGTCTGTAACTTGAGTAATTTATGTTGAAAAAGCACAGAGCATCTTGATGATTTTATAAATGAAGTGATAGAATTAACAGCATCTAGTGTTTTTCCTTTGAAGTGATTGATATTTTCAGAGTATCTATTTCTAAGAGTCACATGAATTCATTTGAATTGCAGTTCTGTTAAATATGCTATGAATTATTTAATTTATTCTATCTGTATTTTAAATAAATATGCAGGAAAACTTTTTTGGTCTATACTGGATAGTGTTTCCATTTCAATTATTCACAAGTAAATTTTAAATTAAGATTGTAGTTCAGCTTAACATACTGCATTAAAATTCATGCTATAATTACTTTTTCAGATAGATTTAGTGATAGGTAAGTCAAATAAGACATGCTTTTTATTCCAGAGAGTAGCAATACAAGATATGATTTAAAAATTCATTGAATGCTTAAATTTTAAAAATTTATTACAGCAAAAGACACATTTTGCCATTAATTCCCCTCAAAATGCTCCCCTTCCAAATTTATTACAGCAAAAGACACATTTTGCCATTAATTCCCCTCAAAATGCTCCCCTTCCTTTTGAAGGACTTATTCTATTGTCTTAGCAGTTCACTGTTGGAAGCAGTTCTGGAAGACCTCTTTCCTGAGTGTGTTTAGTTGCACAGTTGTGGCTGCCTTAATTTCCTGAACTGATTTGAAACATGGTTATTTTGACTTTGGGGAAGAGCCAGAAGCCACACAGTGCCACATCTGGTGAGTAAGGTGAATGGGGACAACAGTAATGTTTTTATTTGACAGAAATTGCCATACATGCTTGGTCAATGAGGGGTATTCAAAGAAAATATAGTGTTTGTTATGGTTGGTGTCTAGATGTTTCCCACCCCCCAAGCCTCATACAGTCATGGGGATGGGGTTTTCAGAGGTGGCTGAATCTAGAGTTTGTGACTGACTCAAGATCCAATGCTAGGACTGAGGGTGTGAGTGCTACCCCCTGCCCTAGGGTGGGTAGCCTGCATACAATATAAGGGACAGACCGAGGCTTGCTTCTCACCTCCCTTGTTGCTTTTGCTGTCTTCCGCTGCCATGAATGATCGCCCCTCTGCCACGTACCACCCTGCCTTGGAGCCAGCCTTCAAACCTCTACAAACTGTGGGATAAATAAATAAACTTTTCCCCCTTTAACCTTGTGTGTTGGGTATTTTGTCTCAGCAATGAGAGAAAAGTAACTAAGACAGTGTTCAAATGAAAAATATTATTAGAGTAAAAGACACATTGCCACTGATGCTTCTCAAAACATTCTCCCTCTCTTCAAATGCATTTATGCCATCATTCTTGACAATATGTCTTTCACTATAATTTTTAAAGTAAACATTCAACATATTTTTGATCACCTCTTGTACATGGGACAAATAAGCCCTTCCTATTAGCACAGGTGAAATATGATTTTTCTATAATGTTGTACAGGGACATAGGGAGACCCCCTGCTCCCTAGTGTCATCCAGGTGGCCCAGCTTTGAGCTCTGGGTTCCTTTGGATTACAAAGGTAATAGAGGGGATTTTTACTCAGGTAATTGTGGTTGGATAATCTGGCCTTTTCTCAGATTCGATTAGAATGAAGCATCTTAAACAGAAACACATGGGTATGTCAGAGCAAGCATCAGAAAGCTCCAGGGGCCGTAAAAGAGTCATAAGCCCTTATAATTGGCTGGCATCTTTCATCCAGATGTGTTCAGCAGCATTTTAAAGCCCTGTAAGGAAAAGCAGGACAGATATACAGTGGTGCACTTTTCACTCACTATTGTGGTCAGGTTCAGCAAAATGTGAACGGTACACGCTCCCCACCTCTTTCTCCCACCCCCTCCGACCCTTTCACAGCCACCAAGGTCTTGATGGCAAGAGCTAATGAAAGGACTTACCCCACCTGCCAGGGCCTGGCCCCGGAGGATGCTGTCCTGAAGAATCCTGCTGTGTCCCCAGTCCCCCCAGGTACCATCTAATGCCTCACTGGTGGACATCACCATGGTCTCCATCCAGATGTCCCTCCCCATAGAGCAGTGGGAAGCTCACCCATGGCAAACACTTCTTGGGGCAGACTGAGAAATTTTGCAGTCGTGAGTAGCTTATTCCTAGTAGGGACTGGGTGGAGACAGCAAGGGGCAGGAGGAAGCTCAGCAGGGCAGGCACCTGTGTGTCCCTCTGTGTGATGGGACCACTGAGCCCCACTGATGACTGGGCTATCACCTGGCTGCACCCTCTCCATGGGGGCTTTCATTCCACTCAGTGTGGGGCTGGGGTGGATGTTCTTGTCCCCATCTCTGACTGCCTTCTTGCTGAGTGGTTTGGGTTGGGATTTTGAGTGTGATTGAATAATTTGCTCACCAGGGGTTTATAATTCATGAATCATTTATTTACATTTTAGCCTAAGAGCTTCCCAGTCATGTGATGACTATCAAACCAGGACTGGGATGAGGGGGGATAATCTTCTGTGGAATAAGTTCAGATTTTCTCTTGGGGTGATGGAAATATTTGGAACTGGGCAGAGAAGATGGTGGTGCAGTACTGTGCAAGTGCTGGATGCCACCGATTTGCTCCCTTGAAAACAGTTAATGTCATGAAACTGTGGTATATGTTCAAGGTGATACATCTGGCAATTACCTGGCATGGCCATTACACATTGCATACATGTATGGAAATGCCACACTGCACTTCATAAATATATACAGTTACTGTCAACTGAAATATACATGTCAGTAAAGGTTAATGAAAAGTCAATATAAAAATAAATAAAACAGTCAATTCCACGTCATATGAATTTCACCTCAGTAAAAAAAAAAAAAAAAAAAAGCAATTGAAAACCAAGTATTTTTTAAATTTTGTTTTACAAAAGCACATGATTGGGAATCTATTTTACACTTCAGACCTAGAGTCAAATAAGGATGAGGAGGGGGCAGGGCTTTTTCCTCTGAGACAGTGACCCAGGTGATAGGGCATGCTGCCTGATTTCCTGGATGAGGCTGCACTTGGAGACAGAGCTGCCCCTCACCTGCCTGCGATCAGGCGTGTAACCTATTAGCAAAGTGACAGGTGGAGGTGGAGATGGGGCAGGGGGGGCAATCTATGGCTCACGAAGTTAGGAATATGCTCTAAGAGTACCTCTCTGGAAATTTGGCAATGATTTTCATTTTCATAACTAACTTTCATTTTCTCCCTTCAGCAATGATTTCTAAATATCTTTCATTTTCTACTTTTTTTTTTCGCTGTGTGCACTGATTTATTTCTATCCTCTCATGCTTCAAAATAACTTGAAAGTTGTATTTGTCAATCCAGAATGGCGCCATCCAATCAAAACAAAATATGAGCTACTGATGTGAGTTTACACTTTCTGGTAGTCACATTTTAAAAAGCAAAAACAAAAAGTAGTAGGTGAAATTAATTTCAGGCATATTTTTAAAAAATATTTTAAATACTGTCTCAGTATCTATCTGGGGGGCTCAGCATACCCCAAATAAGAAATTTCCAGCATTTTTCCTACAATATAAATATACTTTAAAGGGCAAAATGAAAGGAAGCTGGTAGGAAACGGGGAGGTAGACTTTGGAGATGAGGAGATGGGGAAGAGAGGAGCAGAAGAGGAAATAAAAAGGATCAAGATGGATATGGGTACGCACCAACTGCTCAAGGTGAATGAATCTAGCCATTAGGTATCACAAGTAGATGCTAATTAAAAAATAAACATGTCAGGCAAAAAAAATCAGTGTTAACATATCAATGAGGTATTTCACTTTCAAGTTTTGTACTGTATCTTCCATGTCTGATGTGTGTTTTGCACTCACAGCACATCTGAACTTGAAGCCCTCACCTCGCCCATGATCTGGAGCCACGTGGGCTTAGTGGTGCTGTAGGGACAGTCCCTGTGTGGAAATTAGTACTCGGGAGGCCTCTTCAGTGTTGGAGATGATTGTGGAACTTCTGTGTCATGGAAGTGGGATGCCTCACAGCCCTGTGTGCCTTTGCTTTGGTTTTATAGATTCTATTTTATAGCAGAGGCTGAGTGCTTGGTACTGTTCTCTACCACTGCCCAGGAAGCGGCTCCACTGTCCAGGTCCCCAGGTGTCCTGGCGAGGTTTCTGGGGGCAAAGGTTTGTGCTTGTGGAAAGAACTCAGTCTCTTTGGCAGAACAGAAAGTGAGTCTTGGAGTCAGAGGGAGGAAGCAGCTCTCCTGGCATCACAGTTATCCACAAAGAGCATGAACAAGAGCCATCCCGGGAGCCGCGTTCCCTTTCAGGCTCCTCTGTCCCCCACCCCAGGTCCAGGCCACTGTCAGTGCACCTGGCCGTCTGTGGAGAGCACAGGGTCACCATCTGGTTTCAGATTGCCTGACTGCATTTAAACCTTAGTGCGCTGCCCGAGTCACTCAGCCCCCGGACAGACTGAGCCAGGCCCATTCCAGACACCTGGAGCTGTGCCCGGCGGTGCCTGTCTCAGGGCAGCTGGGCTGCATACAGCAGGAGGGACACGTGGAAGCCCCTTTCCCATTAGAGCCCTGGGTCAGTTTGGACACAATTCTGTTGTTTCGGCACTAGGGCTGTGAAGGAAGGAGGACCACATCCATTCAAGGACAGATTTTCTACATTTTACTCTCCTCCCATACACTCAATTTTAGGATTTTTTTTTTATTAACAAAAAACCTCCATCTATTTTTTTTTGTTGTTGTTGTTATTTTGGTTAAGCAGACTTAACTTGCAGAAAGAAATTTCAGAGGCCAAATCAACTTTACCTATTAGAGTTTAGCCTGATTATAGCTAATTGCACAACTTTCCCCTAGCAGTTTGAGGTGTGAGTCTGGATGACAGGCTCCCGTCTCGCTTGCCCCTGTGTTCTGCCGAGTGCCCCCACAGAGGCAGGATCTGTGTTGGGGTCTGGACCCTCAGAAGTGTGTCTCGTTGTCTGGAGGAGCACCGGTGGATTTAACAGGCATTTAACAGGGAGCACTGACCAGGGAACACTTGTCAGAGCGGGGAGGCTTGGCCTGGGAGGGGAGGTAGGGGAGAGGGCATGGAAGAGAGAGAAAGAGAGAGAGAGAGGAGAGAGGGAGAGAGAAAGAGAGAGAGAGAGAGAGAGAGAGAGAGAGAGAGAGAGAGAGAGAGAGAGAGAGAGACAGAGAGAGAGACCGTTAGGCTGGGAGGGAATGGCTGTCCTTGCAGCCATGATGGCTGTCATGTGGGCAGCTCTTCCAATGGCTCCTCTTCGGCGTTCTATGACCAGCTTTCCAGTTTGGTTCCTAAATAGGGATGTGGCTTGATAGCCCTGCAGGGCTCCCAAAGCCCCTGTGTAGAAGTTAGTTTTGGATGGAGGCTGCCTCAGGAGGTACTCGGAGAGCCCAATTTCAGGGCTAACTTATCAGTAAGACATTTCACCCAAGACTGTGAGGCTTGGGTGCAGTGTGATGTGTCCCCTAATGGTTCACGTTATGTGCTGATGTAAGAGGTGGTGTGGAGTCCCACACAGGTGGACCCTGGTGGGAAGTAATTAGGGCATGGCAGATGTGCCTTGAGAGGGAGTTAACATACTTCCTGGGGAGCCCAGTTAGTTCTTAGTGGAGGGTTGTCATAAAAGAGCCCTAAATTGCTCTCTGGAATCTGATCTGTCTGTGTGATATTTTTGCTTCTGCAAAGGGTTCCCTCAATGTGATGCTATCCACAGAGAGGACTTCACCAGGGCCAGGTTGATGCCATAGCCTTGAACCTCGAGAACTGTGGGCTCAGTGCCTTTCTTTCTTTTATAGATTACCCAGCTTCAGGCATTTTGCTGTAGGAACAGAAAACAGAGTAACACAAAAACCAGCGGAAGGGCTGGGGATTAGCTCAGTGGTGCAGTGCCTACCTGGTAAGTGTGAGGTCCTCAGTTCAATTCCCAGTGCCTAAATAAATAAATAAATAAATAAATACCCAATGGAAGTCCCCACATGATCCCCATCCTCTCAACATAGAGGGAGCTCATGGCTCACAGCCCAGTACTTGTCACTAGCTGCAGTAACCTAGGATTGGGTCCAGAGGTAGCCTGCTGAGGGAGGGCAGGGAAGCAGAGAGAGTGAGATGTGCAAAAGAACCAAGAAGACTGTGTAGATTAAAACAAATGTAGCCAGGTGTGGTGGCGCATGCCTGCAATCCCAGCACACCGGGTGGATGAGGCAGGACAATCACAAATTCAAACCCAGCCTGGGCAATTTAGTGACTTAGGAAGAATCTGTCTCAGAATTTTAAAAAGGGGCAAAGCAGGAAAAGAGTGCACAAAAATCTAGCACGCTAATTTGTAAATTTAAAGAAATAGTGTAGGTCAGCATCAGAGAATATTTAAAATTGCAACTAAATTGAAAAACCTAGGAAACATGGCAGTTTTCAGGGATGAACAGATTCTACTTTATATTTCTGGTATTTGTGTCCCTACAAGGTCTTTATGTGTAGGGTACACTGCTGATTCACCCTTAGACCTTCCAGGTTGCCCAGCACATGGCCCAATTCCTTATGGGCTATCTGTAAAACTGCTTTGTGAAAGAATGGATCAGCCAGAGCACAAGGAGAGACAGTTTGAAAACCATGAACTCTTCCTCACTGTAAGATATCAAATGGATTTTGGGTACAACAGGTACTATAGGATCTTTTATTTTTAACTTTATTTTTAATTGTTAATTGTGATGAGGTACACCTGACATAGAAACGATCCCCTTCATTATTTTAAACTCCACAGCACTGCTAGTTATAAATACAAGTAACATAAAATGCGTTATCTCAACCTTTGTACATTTCGGCAGCATGAAGTATTCACCTTGTTGTGCAGTCAATCTTGAGGATTTTTTCGTCTTGCCTGGCTGGAGCCTTGTGCCCATTAATGTGCACATTCTACTTCCTGTCTGTATGAACGTGACTGCTCGAATTGCCTCATGGGAGTGGAGTCATACAACGCTGGCCTTGCTGTGACTGCTTATTTCACTGAGCCCAGTGACCTCAACATCCCTTTGCGTTGCAGCACATGTCTGAATTCCCCTCCCTTGAAAACAGAATTAACATTTCACTGTCTGGACGCCCTGCACGGCTTTTATCCATTCCTGCGTCCCTGGACATTTACATCACTTCCGCCTTCTGGGTATTGTGACCGAAGTTGCTGTTGCCATAGTTGAACGCGCTTCTCTTTGAGGTCCTGCTTTCTGTTTTTGTAACTATATACCCTGATATGGAACTGCTGAATCACATGGTGATTGTATTTTCAAGTTTTTGAGAAACGGCCATACAATTTTTCGCAGAGGCTGCCTCATTTTACACTCCCACCATGGGGCACAGAGATTTCAGTTTCTTCATATCCTCGCCAGCACTGTTCTTTTTAATAACGTCCATCCTCCTGCACATGAGGCATAAAAATGCATTGTAAAAGACGAATGCACGTGGCTAGGGAGAGCTCCTTCCTCAGCTGCAGTCTGGGGTGCGGCTTAAGAAGTCATTCCAAAGCAGGCTGTGCTTTCAAGTGCAAGGCTTCTTCTTCGTGGCTTTGAAGAGCTCTTTGAATTGGATGTTCTTCTGTGTTTTTTTGGTCAGTTTTTATTTTTTATTAGTCCGTGTTTGCAGCACTAAATGGTCAGATCCCTCGCGTGGAGTTGGTGCATGTGCATCACGCAGCTTTGTTCTTTCCTCATCCCCTCCCCGCTTCTCCTACCGTCTCTGTCCATCACCCGGGCCCCTTCCCTTTTGCAAAAGATCTCTCGCCCTGTTTCCTATCATCTATCTCTGATTTTACTCTTTATTTATGCTTTGGGCTTCTTATATAAGGGAAGCCACGCGGTACTTAAGCTTGTGTGTCTTACTTATTTCAGGGTGTTCTTTTGGCAATAGGGACTTCGATGACGTGTCCAAAACACCTTCCTCTCTCAAACCTGAAGAGAACAAGTGTAGAACTAAAAGGAAATTACACATTGCTTCTCTGTAAACAAGACCCACTGCTCAAGGAGAGGTTAATACGAATGGGTAAATAATCCGAGGCTCGAATGCTGATGCTAAATCCCAGCAGCCCCTCAAGATAGCATCTGTCTTAGGAAATTCATGTGCAAAGGAGCTGTCCAGCAGGAGAGAGGGCACACACAAGGGCTTTTCTTTTTTCTTTTTTCTTTTTTTTCCCCCATATAATAACCTACGACTGCTTGTTGCCAAACAAGTATAAGCAAAGGGGTGTGTGCTTGTATGTGTGTGCGCATGTGCGTGGGGGTGTATTGGGGCAGGAAAAAATGGCTCCATTTACACCGTCACTCCCTGTTTACTGCATGAAAAAAAAAATATATATATATATACTTTCCAAAGGCAGGAGGGTTTAAGAGCATGGGTACTGTGACATCACCCTGCAGAGTTATATCAGCTGAGCAGCTGGTCTCAGTGCGTTTTGCAGTGAGTTATGAGGCTCTGAAACTTTCTAAGTTCGTTGACGCCCTTGTGGCATGATATGAAGACTTTCGTTTAGCCCTCGTGTTTGTTTTAATGAGGTATTGCAAGGCAGTGCACTCAGATGAAAAACACATGATGTACCCCAGGCAAGAGAGAAGCAATAACTGTACAGAGTTTTGAAGAAGACTAGTCATACCACAGGCAACCATTATAACAGAAAAAATAACAAGAATTTTAATACAGTTGTCTGGCCAAATATATTAATTTAAACTGAATGCCTTTTAAAAATATTATAGCTGTGAGGCACAGCGTTCCACTGGCAAGCATCTTCAAAACCTTCATTTTCTGAGGATTCGCAGAGAAGTATTGAAGTGGAGCCGCTGCTGCCGGGATGTACATTTGGAAGAACCGCTAAGAAGTCTTTGATCATTTTATGAGAGGCTTCTTTGAGTTTGACACAAAGAAGCTAAAATAAAAAGAGATGCATTTTTATATGGGCGGCCGTCTTTGTATTTCCAGGAGAGGATGGATGGCTGACTTATGTGCAGAAGTGGAGCTGCCATCCAGAGTTCTCCTGTCACAGTGCTGAATTGTGCATCCCAGGTCCTTTACCTGGCTGGGTGCTGACCCGAGTTCGAATCCGAGGGACGGATCTCTGTGTGTCTTGTTTGGAAATGTTCATAGGGGAAAGGATTCTGTGACTTCACTTAGGTGTCAGCCCCGGGCTTACAAAGTCTTTATTTAGTGTATTCTTTAATTTAGAAATCTGAAATCTCGAAGTGCACTACTTCATTTTAATGCAACAAGCATTTTGCTGATTTCCAGGTTCTGGAGACACAGAGTGGAAAGTGGCTCGGACCTTCCAGTGGCTTACAGGGCATTCAGTTTTTGACCAGATATCTCTAAAATCCATAGATTTTAGACGCCTGAGGGAGCCCTGGGAGGCTTGTTGGGTCAGTGGTGTAATTTAATGTTTGATTTCTTTACATTTTTTTCTGTCTACCTCACTTTTACCATGAGAACACGGGGGTGATGGTAACCACAATACCTGTAGAGGTCTTGAACCAGCAGATGTGCGGAATTGGAAGGATCAGTGTTGTCAAAGCCTAGGTCTCTTCAAAGATCTGTTCTCGCCTCACACACATCCAGGAATGGGACTAAAGTCAGAGGTCTTTGTCTTCCCCTGTGTTTCCTCACTCTGGTTCCACAGCACTTCCAGACAACGCTCCAACTTATCACAGACAGCTCTACCTGTGAAATCCCAGGCAAAGTGTCACCGATTCCACACCAGAATTGCTGTGGATGAAGGAACAGTGCAAGGTGTCAAGATTTCCTGTGGATTTATGAAATAACCTTCAGTCTCAGCAACTCTTTTCCATCAACCAGCGGAAATGGGAGCCTACAGATGCATCTGTCCCTAATACGCTGCCCACCTCTAACCTTCGTGCTATCTTATGTGGGGGGGAAATCAGCGCATTTTTCCCTGCAGCTCAATGAAGCCAGAAATTAGCATCCTTGACTCACATAACCATTTATCTTGTCAAAAGCTTCCTGTGCCCAGTTAGCACCGGTCGTCAGTCTGCACCTGTGCATAACAGGAGCCGGGTCTCATAGGCTTTGTCACTTAAGATCATCTAACCGAGACCTGAGCTCTCTCCTTTGCTGCATCCTCTCGTTCTCTCCGAGATCCACAATTGTTTTAAAAGCAAGCAAGAAAATACTAAATGTGCATTCTTGGGCCAACACAATGTGACTTTGAGGAGGCAAGCGAGAAATCCCATAGTAAGTTTTCTCTCTTTCATAGGTTTTTTCTTTCTTGAAATGAACTGAATGATCTGTGCAGTTGTTTGAATTGAAAGACAGACTTCGGGAAACTTTCTGGGCTGGGTTCTGCTTAGCATGCACCACAGTTCTGCCTGCATTTCTCTCCTGCAGCTCGCTAAGCCGCGATCCATAATTGGAAACATACACATTCACGGCTCTTGACGGCAGAGTGGCACGGACATTTTCCCCAGCTTTGTTCATTCTCATTTTGTCTCTGTGCCATGATTTTTCAAATTGAATTCAAATTTGCAGCTTTTAAAAGAAAACCACAAGAACATGATTTTTAATCTCTCGAGATTTGTCTGCCCCTGTTCTACATAGAAAATACACAATTCCTTAATAGATCCAAGGCAGATATAGAAAACAATTAACAATTGCATCTCTGAAGTTAGCTTTTCTCTGTATTTTAAAGGCTTTTGCCCATTAAGGATAAGTGGAGGTTTTACCTTTGGCAAGTTAGGGAAGGCGAGGGGTAGCTGATTACGAGACCCTTCTTGAGAGTGCCAGGCTTTGTTTTAAGCAGGCATTTCAGCCTTCCACTGGATTCCAGTTTTGGGGTGGAGGGGTTGTGCTGGAAAATCCATATGGCAAGCAACGTGGTGTCATCAGGCGGGGTCTTACCTAGTGAAGATGAAGAATCCCTCTGCTTGTGTAACTTGTGCGCTGTTTCTGATTATCCCATGGAGGGAGGGTCTTGCTTTGAATAATGATGCCTTGACATCCCTTCCACGGAGAATCCCCCCACTGGTCACCAGATGTGTTAGGGCAGGCGCCTCCACCTCCTGATGGTGGGGTCCTGCGAGCTGCAGTGTCACATGCTGTCTCTGTGTTTGTCTTTGCTGCAGGGAGGCCAGAGCCCAGGTTCCTTCTCCCCCATGCTCACCCCAGTGAGGGAGAGTTCTGGGTTCTAGTGCTTGACATTCACATCCCTGCCTGTGAGCGCAGCCATTGTTCTTGGCAAGACTTCGGCTCAGCTGCTGCGCACACCGAGCTCCGTGGAGCCTTTTGAGCTGGATACCAAATGTCATTCCTAGTATATCTGGTACTGTAGAAGTATAAGCTGTGAGTTGTGGGAGTTGGATAGAATGGGAGGGACGCTTGGTAAACTAGCTTGCGCACCCTCCCTTTCTTTCCCTTTCTTTCTCTTTCTTTCTTTCTTTCTTTCTTTCTTTCTTTCTTTCTTTCTTTCTTTCTTTCTTTCTTCTTTCTTTCTTTCTTTCTTTCTTCTTTCTTTCTTTCTTTCTTTCTTTCTTTCTTTCTTTCTTTCTTTCTTTCTTTCTTTCTCTCTCTCTCTCTTCCTTCCTATCTTCCTTCTTCCCTCTTTCTTTCTTTCTTTCTTTCTTTCTTTCTTTCTTTCTTTCTTTCTTTCTTTCTTTCTTTCTCTCTCTCTCTCCCTTCCTTCCTTCCTTCCTTCCTTCCTTCCTTCTTCCCTCTTTCTTTCTTTCTTTCCTTTTCTTTCCTTCCTTTTTAAGACACCAAATGCCATGTGTGGCTTCTAAGATAGGGACTGACACACACACACATCACTACAAAACCCAACCTTGTAACAGGACTTTGAAGACCATGTGCTCTTACAGAGCTTTAATTTTCAACTTTCCACGCAAACTCAGAAAAGTGATGAAGACTACTGATATCAAATTCACTGCATAGGAAAAGCATGGCTCTCTCGCCTCCAGTCGCTGATGTGTGCTCAGCATGTGGCTGTCCATGTATTGGAACCGTCAGGACCTGGGGCATGGTCACCTCACAGCGTAGATTGTAGATGGAGAGGAACTGAGCATTGTGTAGGCCAGTTCTGCAGCCTCCAGAGCAGTCTCCGACCCAGAGTCCTGACAGAGAGTTGTGAGTCCCTGACTGGCCTCTTCTCCTGCAGCAGGTTGTTAGGTCTCTCTGCAGGGCTCACCCAGCCATCTTGGATGGACCAGCTGGAGCACAGAGCAAGGGAGAGTAAGAACAACAACCGTTCTGATACCTGGAGCTCTCCCAGGTATCGGAGAATGACACACACCTTGAGCACCCCTTTCCCAGCACAGTTTCCTCTGTGGTTTTTCCCTTGGTTTTCCTTTTCTATGCCATCCTGGTTATATTCCCATGGACGGATGCCCAACACCGCCGTCACGGTGTGAGATGCTGTCATTGCATTCTGTGCCGATGAGACCACAACCGCAGGTGAGCATGGTAATTTGGATCTGACCAAAGCAGTGGTTCTGAAGCCTTTGAAAGAATTTCTCTGAGCCGTGGCTGCCTCAACTGTGTTCGGGGGAGTGCTGCTCCCTGCTCTGATTTTCCAGTATGAGAAGAATTTCCAGGGAGAAAAAACTTCACTACTTGTACATACATGTGGTTTTAGGAGTGCTTATTTTCTCATTTAAAGAGTGGAAACAATCCATAAAAATAGCGTGAAGTTTTAAGAAAAAAAACCCTATGCATGGTTTGGAATTCCGCCTTCTAGGGAAAACAATGGAAGAGCGTGCCACTCAAAACGGAAACCACTGGGGTATAGAATCCCATCTGTGGACAATGACAGGTCTGTTGGGTTTTATGTTTGCAGAGAGTCAGGGAAGGATGAGTACCACGATGTTAATGATGACGAGACAAGGAAGTGGAGGCAAGCCCGGTGGTCCCACCAGTGCAGCTCTGAGGAGCAGCTCTGTAGCGTAGGCTAAGGTGCATTCCATACCTGGGGTCTACCAAGCAAGGGATGTCCCCTCTGCTAGCACAGGTGCTCAGGAACCTGGGGGACAGAGGGCTGCCATCCGAGGATGCCATCATAGCAACAGGGGGCTTCCAGGGCCAGCTGAGCAGGGAAAGGAGGAGCTCATAGAATTCACACACCTCCTTTACTTGTGTTCCCAGGCCAGTGGCCAGAGCCATCTCATGATGCTGTATAACTGCAAGTGCTATTAGGAAAAAAAATTATCTATCTATCTACCTATCTATCTAAGAAATTCTCTAACATTTTTAAGCATAATTCGTTTCATAGTCACTTCCCATAAACAGCTCATTTTCTATACATACCGACAAAATAAAAGCCCTTGGAGCCAGCCATAGTAACACATACCTGTCATCCCAGTACTCACGAGGCTGAGGTGGGAGAATCGCTGTGAGTTGGAGGCCAGCCTGGGCTGTATAGTGAGTTCATGGACTACATAGAGAAATCTCATGTCAAACAAATAAATAAACAAATAAATATGCCTAAAAAGTAATCGGTCAACTGATGATTTTAGTGCTAACCCTTAAACGGGGCCACTGGACCATGTTCATCTACAGTAGAGGGTAAGTCAAGCACTCCGAACCACAGGATAGAGTCTTCTTCTTTCTCCTTTATTTTATGTCTGTGTGTCTGTCTGTCTATCTATCTATCTATCTATCTATCTATCTGTATTTCAGGGCCTTCACACTGAGCTACATCCCCAGCCCAGTTTTCATTTTGAGACAAGTCTCATTAAGTCACTAAGTTGCCTGAGCTGGGCTCACATTTGGGATTTTTCTGCCTCAGCCTCCCAAAGCCCTGGAATTACACTCCAGCACCACCATGCTGGGCCAGGGTGGGGTCCATCTGAGGACTGTGAGGCAGACCCTGGGTCAGGCCTCCCTCCTGCTTCCTGATGCTCTGCTGCGGATCTTTGCCACCCTCGGCTCGTAGGCCCCTCGCTCTGATCCCTGTCCCCATCTCCTGTGGTGCTGTCCCCGTGGAGTCTGTCTCCGGATGCCCCTTTTTTATAGGACAGCAGTCATTTGTGGGGGGAATCCTACTATATTTGCAATAACCCTATTTTCCAAAAGGGCACCTTCTGAGGGACGGGGGTTAGAACTTTAAGGTTTGTATTTTGGGAGGACATGATTCAACCCAGAATGGGATATTTATTACTATGTGCGAGGTAGCCGCTCAAGCTCTGTTAAAATGACTATTCCGTGGAATTTAGTATGAATTAAATATCCTTCCTGAAAACATGGTGCTAGCTCTTCGAGCTTCATTTCAAGTGCCGTGATATCAGCATTGACTGCAGCTTCTCCTTTAGTTTTACAGAGCAACTGTGTCTGGATTCTGATTAAAATGTCTAGCAAAATTCTCAGGTCGAAAGTACAAGAGAGAACCATCGTCCACCTCCTGAGTTACCTCCATCCAGAGCTGTCACAAATAGGCGTGTCTAAGATTGTTCATCCAAAATAACTGGATCATTTAAAAATCTGCCTTTTACAAAATTCAATATACTCTGGCTATAAATACATAAAAAATGAGTAGTGCCTTATTTTCCTTGGCCAGCCAGGATGTATGGCTGGGGCAGAGGTTGTTTCTTACTGGTTTTGTCCACTAGCCTGGGGCCCGCTGACCTCCGGATCTTTGTCCTGTGTCCTCTGCCTTGGAATGTGCTCCTGGTTGCAGCTTGGGTAGGGGCGGGAGGCGGCCGAGTGCCAGTGGCGGGGCAAACACTGGGCATGAATGTGTCCTTTCACTTAGCTCCTGGGGGGCTTCGCAGCCTGACAGAGGGTTAATTCCAGAGCCGAGGTTGTCAGGGACCATGACCAGCATGTCACAGTAGCAGGAGGCTCTCGAGAACCCCCTCAAGCCCTTGCTACCCATGTGCTTGGACTCTCTGACATCAGTTTCCATTTCAGTTGCAAAATTAACTTTCCGATCTTTTTCCATAATTCCAGCCATTCATTCCACATCAAGCCGCTCTCCTCCCCGTGGCTGCTCCGTTTGGGAAGTGGGCCCCATCTACCAGGGATCCTGGGAGTCAGGTTGGATTCCACGAGCACCGTGCGTTGCCCAGTTCTGTGATTTGAGGAAGCTTTGCAAGCTGGAGGCTGGAGAGCTGAGCTTCGGGCATTTCGGGAGCTCCGCCTGCCTGTGCTCGGGAGCGCCTGGGGTCTCTCGTCTCCCAGACTTTCAGGCATCCTCCAAAACAGGGTCTCAGTTTCTGCCTCTGGAAACCTTTCCCCTTTTTGTTGGAGCAGCCAAGCTGTTCCTGCCTTTTTTGACACCAGCAATGCAAACCTAACCTTTCAGGACCTCTCTTTTCTTTTGGAGTTTTTAATTGTAGACTGTTTCATTATCAAGGGTCCCTTTGCTTATTATGAGAGGTGTGATCAAAAAGTACAATGGAAGTTTAAATTATTTTAAAATTTATCACGATAAAAGGCGTGATGCCATGAATCCCCTTCAAAGTCCTCCCCCTTTGCTTTGAACACATATGTATCCCATCATCCTTACCACTTCCTGCAGCAGCTCTGGAGTCCTCTTTCCTGAGGGTCTTTAACTGCATTGTCCTGGCTGCCTCAATATCCTGAACTGGCTCAAAACATTTACCTTTCACAGTCATTTTGACTTTGGGGAAGAGCCAGAAGTTACCAGGTGCCAGATCTGGTGAATAAGGCAGATAAGGACACAGAGTTAGTTTTCATTTGACAGAAATTGCTCTAAACATTGATCATGAGATGTGATCAACAGTATAGCAGATTTTAAACAAAAAAATTTATCACAGTAAAATACACTCTGCTATTGATCCCCCTCAGAGCACTCAAAACACCCTCCCTTACTTCACACACACTTATCGTTCTTGAAAATGTCTTTTACTGTAATAATTTTTATTTAAATGTAAACACTCAGTGTATTTGTTGATCACCCCTTCTATTTTAAGCATACAGTGATGCCTCTGAAATCCCTCCAGATTGGAGTGGGGAAAGTTGTGACAGCCTCTGTCCATCTTTCTTGGCCAATCTGGGAGACTGGGAGGTCTGGGGCTGAGTAATTTCAGCTCAGTTGCCCCTTTGGCTTTGCGGTGGTCCAGCGGTCACCTCTCTGAGGATGGTGACTTTTCTCCACCAAGCAGTGGTTAAATAACTCTTCCCACTCCAGCAGTCGACATCTTGCTGCCACTTTGCATCATACTTGAATTTATTCCTTGTTTATAGAAACCCAAGCCAGAGGGACTCATAGTGTTGGCAGCCGATTAAGGCAATTTCGGTCTGATTTTTGACACTGTGATTAAATGTGAGCTCCAGTCAAGGGTGCATTCCGCCTCCCTTCCAGGTGGGGAGGCTGCACTGGCTTGGGGGAGGTCTCGGGGACTCCAAAGAAAGCTTTGATTGGTAAATGGTCGGGCTGAAGGATGCCTTCCAAAATATGTCTTTTAGAGGTATGAACTAACAAAATAAATGAAAGAAAATTGGATTAATTTTAATAATTCTGCTGCTTTGATTCCAAATCCCCCAACACCTACAAAAACAAAGTGTCCTTTAAAGTGCAGCCTGTGGACACGAGCAGGGTCTGTCTCGCTGAGAGGATGAGCAGCCAGACGTGTATTTCGGGATGGTGGAGGCCTCAGCCGAGAGCGGAGGTACCTGAGAGGCCCTTTCAGGCCCCGACCAGGGATCGCCGGGCTTCTAGGAGCTTTCCCGGTGAATTCCTTTCAAATTATGTTTTTGAAACCAGATCCAGGTCTTTTCTGCTGTTGATTGTTTTCATATGAAATAACATGGAGACCCAGGGGCGAACTGGGCTGGGTGTGGATGGGCATCTGTCCAGGGGCTGGCTGGACGTGGCACTGATGGGGGGCAGAGGCGAGATGAGCGAGCTGATTGGCAGAGCAGCTCCTGGGGAGGTAGCTCTGTGCACCAGCACTTCCTGGTTGGAAGGATCAAAGCTCCCTCTGGGCTCTGTCTGTCCCTGCCTGACATTTAGTCCAGGACTCAGCCTGTGTAAGCCTCAGTTTCTCCATCTGTGAGAGGCGGAACAAGGCACCTCGCTGGGATTGTCGGGGAAGGACTAAGATGAATTCAAGTCACAAAGCATTTACTGTGGCTTCCGGCCCGTGATGAACTCGTGCAGGGCAATAGCCAATGCTGCTTTCTACGTGCTTTCTGCATCGCTTGGAAATTGCCTTCTGGAGTATTTTTGGAGGTGATGTTAATGATGGCCACTTATTGGGACATTTACTATGAGTACGGACTTGAACTCATATAATCAATAGCGGTGCTTCTTCCTAGATTCTACAAAAAGACACAGGGGTAGCAGATTGTTTATTTGCCATAGACAACCAGCTGATCCTTCATTTTCAAATGCCTAATGTTCAAGCAGGAGCTCCTTAGAAAACATAGGCAAGGCAGTGTGTAAGAATTAACTCACATGATTTTATTTTTAACATGCCCTCCTCTGCCACCTCTATGGGTCTTGAAAGAACTATAGGGCATTTTTCAAGGAGAGCTGGTGATGCGTGCTCCCATCGCATTTAGGTAAATGGTTTTGAGTGGAAAACTGGCCTCTCGCACATACAAAGACTCCTTTGATAAATCACTGTTCAGAGCCAAAGTTGCTCCCACGTGAGAAGTAACTGCCTTGGTCCATGAGGAACAAACGATTTTATATCCAAGAGAAATAGCTTAGCAGGGCCCATACTTTCTTGTCGTATTTGTATTTTTATCATACAGTATTTGAGTGCATGGTTAGAGCAAGTTTGCTCAGAAATCAACTGAAAATCCACCTGAAAATTATAGCTGGGTCTTTGGAATTGCTTTGAAAAATACTTAAATAAATAAGAATTTACTTTCTCCCTTTGTCTAATCTGAAATTGATTTATGGGGCAGGATCTGTATAAAACTTTGATAAATATTTTGGAATTATTCTGAATCAAGCTTTCACACTATAATGTGAAGGTACACATAAATAATTACCTTATTAAAATGAAATATTTTGATATGCTTGATCCAGTCTCTAAAATGATAATAGAAAATATTGGACTGTTTTAACTACACTGGTGGAGAAGTTATAGCAAAATCAATTTTATAACTTTCAAATAGCTTTAATTGATTGTAAAGTTCACACAATCATTTCTCATACTGCAAATAAGAGAATACAGTTCATATATGGATTTTAAATTTATGATATCTTCTTGGAATACCAATATAATCCATCTTTCCAAATGTAAGTCAAGACAAAAACCTCTTATTAGTGAATTTATGGATATAACAAGAAAAAGAAATCCAAAATGTCTCTCTTGTAAAGACTATTACTTCAGGGATAAATCTTGCCCCACATTTGAGAAAAAGCACAAATTTTATTTTATATCTTTTAATTTAATTAACTAGATTTTACCAAAGCTTACATATGAAATAGTTTACAACCATACTACTTTTAAAGAGCAGTTTTTTCCTAGCACCTTGTTCTTGAGCAGGAAAACATATTCTGAAAAATTATTGGTGCTACTTTAAGATTCAAATGTAAACAATTTTTTCTGTAATAAGAAATTCTACCCATTTTTTCTCTGCATTGCTTTTATTGGTTGTACAGATTAATGCATTTCCTTTTTTACTTAAGTTTATTGGTACATTTTAGGTATACATAAGGATCACATTTATCCTAGGGAATTTGTACCTATACAAATATCTTGATTTTTTTTCCCATTCTTCAACCCTCCCTTCAACCCCTCTTCCCCTCCTCACTTACAAAAGGTTTGTTTTCCAGTTTTCCTTCTTTTCTTTTTTCTGTTCTCTTCCTTCCTTTCTCCCTCCCCTTCCCAAGTTCCCCTTCCCATTTGAACGTTTTCTTCCTATTTCACAATATCTATTATACATTTTGGTCCTTATTTATGCTTTTGATTTCTCATACCAGAGAAGCCATGCAGTATGGACACATGTGTGTCTGATTTATTTCACTTAAGAGTATGGTCTCAAGGTGCATCCATTTAGCTAGAAATGTCTCAAGTTTATCCTTCTCTGTGGCTGAGTAGTATTTCACTGTATAAAAAAAAACCCCACATCTTCTTTATCCATTCCTCAGTTGACGGGTACTTGGGTATTTGAGTTGTTTCCAAGATTTAGCTATGGCAAACTGTGCTGCTATAAACATGGATGTGCATATATCACTATCGTGTATAACACATTTCATATTGGCAGATTCATACACACATGTAACGTACTTTGATCATTTTCAACCCCTCACCACTCCCTGGCCCCCTGGCCCCACTTAGCTTCGCATTTTAGGGGTGGTTTCAATGCATATGATGGATTCTGCTCACATCTGCCGTTATCTGCCTTACACCCCCTTCATCCTCCGTAGTCCCTTCCTCTAATAATTGTCTGACAACAGTCTCCTTTCTGTGTTTTAATCATCTTTTTTAGACTTCAAATATCAGGGAGAACGTGTGATCTTTGTCTTCCTGAGCTTGGCTTGTCTTGCTCAACACAGTGATCTCCACATTCATCCATTTCCAGCCTATGATGGAATTTCTTTTTTCTTTATGGTGCACAGTACTCCATTGTGTATGTATATGTCACTTTAAATCCATTCATTTGGGGTTTTTGGTGGGGGAGGGGTCTTGCTTTGTAATTCTAGATGGCCTTGAACTCAGTATGTAGCCGAGGCTGGCCTTGAACTTCCAGTAACCCTCCTGCTTCAGCCTCCTGAGTGCTGAGATTACAGGTGTGTGCCACCGAGCCTGGCTTCCTCTCATCTGGTTCCATATCTTGGCTATTGGAATAGTGCCACAATGAACATGAGCACGTATCCATATAGTATAAGGAACCCCTCTACACTCCTGCGGGACTGTAAATTAGTACAACCGCTATGGGAATCGATGTGCAGCTTCCTCAAGAAACTAAAAATAGAGCTTCTATTTGATACAGATGTACCATTCTTCGGTATATAACTAAAGCAATGCAAATTCCCCATTTTGATGTTATTATTTATAATTATTGTACATTACAGCAATTATATTCCTTCATACCAAGAACTTTAGCTGATGGGAAGAATGCTTCTCAAATTTACCCAGAGATAGTTCAATTTTATAGTCATGTTTTTAATATCAAACCATACATGGAGTTATATTTAACTGGGAATATTACAAGTGTCTGACCCCTTTATACTTTTCTGACCACCCCTGGGCCGACTGTTATGTCAAAGTACAGTCCACTCATGTGGGGTCTGAAGAGTCCTTCCTGCCTGCTGAGAGCAGCTTCGTCGTCATGTGTCTCCTGGGCTGTAACTGTTTGAAACATTTCTTGTTGCTTACTCTTTTATCTTACTTTCCAATTATGTTTTTTTCTGCAAACAAACTCAGTGAACGTGTTTTATTCTCAGCATGATGAGCCGTGTTGCATTTTATGGGAGTTACATTTGCCTTCAGCCCAGAATAGTTTTCCTAACTTAAGGTTCATGATTTCTGTGCTTGTATGTTTCGGTTTATGATCTTCTTTTTAGAAGGGTGGGTTTATTTACATGGTTTCGGAGGTGGCATCACCTCGTGTGTTAGAGTTTGAAAGGAGGACTTGGAAAGGCTTTGACATCTCTGCTCACCTGCCGTGACTGTGGGGGTGTTATCTAACTTCCCTGTACTGCCGGCTCTGTACCTTTAGCTAATAGCAGACACCCAGTGAGGTTTTGTGATGATCAGCCCAGGGTGTGGCTCCTTACCTGCTGTCTACCTTTTGAGTTGCTGAATGTTGCTTGGGAAAACAGACAGGTCTGTGCTGGGTGGCCTCACTTGAAGTTTGTGGCCACAAATCTCCAGTGGCCCCTAATAAAGCCTGGAAGTCTTCCTCCTCCTACAGCAGGGGTATCTGCTGGACTTGCAAGCGACAGATGATCTTAAGGCTCAGCTTCAGTGACCTTTGCTTTGTCGTCTGCACTCATCTCTCCCGACTAAGTGAGGCCCAGCCTGGATCTTTAAATCCATCCACCTGATGAGCTCCAGTCTTATATTCCTGCTTCTGGCCAGCCCCCAGTGACTTCTGAACATGCAGATCTGAATATCTCAGACTTAAAATGTAGATCCCAGTTGGTTCTCCCCAATCTTCCGTTCTCCAAGTCTCCTCCAGTTTGATACAGTGGAGACACTCTTCCCAGTGCCCATGCAAAGCCCATACAAAGCAGCAACCACAAGCCTGAGGCCATCTCCATCTTGCTTTCCTGGTCCCGACCTCCAATCCCTCCCCAGTCCTTTCCACCAGTCGCTCCTGGTCTACCTGGGTAGATGCACCAGTATCTAGTTTTCCTCCTTCTTCTCACCTCCTCCTTCTCCTGATTGACCCCAGGGCTGTCACACTGAACTACATCCCCAGCCCATTTTACTTTTTATTTTACAGGGCCTTGCTGAGTAGGCTGGGCTTGAACTTGCGAGCCTCCTACGCCAACATTGTAGGAGGGACCCTGCCTGTGACGCAGCTTGGAGGAGAACCTCCAGAATATGCATTTGGATCGGACCAGCCCTCCTCCCTCTTCAACCTCAGGGGGTTCCCACCCACTGGGCTGGGTTCAGCCTTCTCAGGATGGCCTGGCTGTTGCCCACATCCCAGATGTTGGTCCTAGCTCACTGACTGCCCTCAGCTCTGACTGCTGTCAGATACCCCACACTCACGAGATGCTCGGGAATATTTCCCTCACTGGTCCTCAACCTAAAGCGCTGTCCCTCTGGACCTGTAAGTGGCTAACTCCCACCAGCTATGTAGGCTTTAATGTAAAGCCGCATGTGCTGTGAGTGCCACTCCTCAGGGAAGGCTCCGCGCCACCTCCGGTTACCCTGGGAAGGTCCTGAAACACACTCCTGATGCTTCACAGCAACGTTCCTGTCCCTCCTTCTCACCCGGCAGGATGAACTGGGGGCATGGCAGACACAAGGTGAGGGGACCCTGTTCCTTCTCCACAGTGCATGCTGTGCTGGCTGCCTAGAATCATTTTACTCTTGTGCAGAGTTTGTGTGTGCTGACCCCAGGATAAAATCAGCCCTGGGGGATTTTGTTTGCTTTTATCTTGGAAGGGGTGGGATATGCAAAGAGTGTCTGATACAATGCGCTTTCCACAACCTGACCCTTTGTGTGGAAGCGGGTGGAATGGCGAATGCTTCTTTCTGTCCCTCCCTGGCTCCCTCTGGGAGGCCAGGAACTCTGTCTTAGAGTCCTCACACAGCCTCATCCGTGTTGAACTGAAAGCCTGGGTTGAAAGGATCCCCAGGTAATGTCTAAGGCCCTGCGGTTATGTGGGCTTTTCAATGATTTTTTTTAAATTTTAGAATATAACCTATAGAGATAAGTACCTAAAAACGGTGCATATCCTAATTAATTGTAATACAGGAAACACTTGCCTGTGTCCCTTTATTCCAAAGATAAATATTGCCTTCCTTTTTACAGTCATTAGTTTTCTGTTATTCCCTGTGATCTCCTCCTATAAAGCACTAGCCTAGTCACTACAGCTGACTTCCTTCTTTATCTTTAGAGAAATCGATCATATGTTGTTTTCTGGGCTTTTTTTTTCTGATGTTGGGAATGGAACCCAGGACCTTTGCACTGAGCTACATCCCAGCCCTTGTTTTATTGTTTTATTTTGAGACAGGGTCTCATTAAGTCACCAGGGTACCCATGCTGGGCTCGAACTTGCCATCTTCCTGCCTCAGCCTCAGCCTCAGCTCTGGTTACAAGTGTGCACCACCACACCCAATGCATTGGGCATTTTCCCTCCACATTGTGTATACGTAGTGTGTGGCTGTGTTTTCCGCATCTTCATTGCTGTAGAGCATGTCAGTATGTGAACACACCACAACTACTGATCTGCTTGTATCCTGTAGGACGCTAGGATGTTTCTGCTTCCGGGCCCATGGCTGTGCGTATTCCTGTGGGTGTTTCAGTCCAGATGCACACATTTCTTGTGTGCAGTGGAACGGCAAAGCCTTTGGTAGGGGTGGGTGTGCTGGATTTCCTCTGCCTACTTGTTCAACCGTCTCTCCATCCTTCTCCGTCCTGACTCTCACGTGTGGAGTTTGGTGTGGGTGAGCACAGAGGGTTTCTTATCCTCTGTCCCCCAAAGACTCAGCTAGTCAGAGGCTCCAGAAGGAAACCAGAGAACGGGAGGAGAGAGAGCAGGGATGCACTTTTCTAGCTCTTCCCTGTTGTCCTTTCCGCGATTACTGACACTTCCGTCCCCTTTAAGTCCTGATGGTAGCAATAGCTCCCACTCCCGTTCCTCCTCAGGACGTCACCACCCTTTAGCTTTTACTAAGTTCTGCCCTCACCAGTATAACTTCTTTCAGTAAATGCTGCTCAGTTACCCCCTTGAATGTGTTACCTGTCTTCTATCAGAATCCTGCTGAAAAGTAAACACTTTCCAAACTCCAGCTGTGTGTGTATGTTCTTGTCACCCCTTGGCTTTGCCAGGGTGTTGCTGTTCTTTTTCTCTATTGTTGGTCTTCTTTATCTGAGTTATTCTTAGGGGTATGTACTGTTACCTCATTATGGTTTCAACTTCCGTTTCCTGGTTACTGTTGAAGAGGAGGATAATTTGGATATTTTCTTTTATGAAGGCCTCTTCATGTCTTTTTTCCTGGTTTTCCTATTGGATTATGTGTCTTCTTATTAACTTATGGGAGCTTATTAACATACTGTAGATATGAATGGGACCTTAGATGTGTTAAAAATATCATCTTTTATTTTATGGGTTGCTTTTTTATTCTCTTGAGCATGTCTTTTGATGAAAAGAAATTCTTGATTTTTTCTTCATTTTTTTCATTCAGTTCAGTGTATCAGTCTTTGCCTTCACTTATACAGTAAGTCCCTGACTTACAGATGAGTTCTATTTCAGGAGAATTGCTCATATGTCACGTTTACTCATAAGCGGACAGTGATTCTGATACAATACACCTGTAAAAGTTTACAATTTGAATGTTCATAAGTTTTGGACTTACTGTAGTTATTTGTGCCTTGTGTACAAATCTCCCCCATCCAAAAGTCATGGACATATTCTTCTATACCATGTTTAAGAAACTTTATAGCCATCATCTGTCATATTTAAATCTATGATTTATATGGAATTTATTTCTGTGGTGTAATGGATAACTTAACAATTTTATTTTTGCATAGGGGTATCCCACTTCCCAGTTCCTATTTATGAAAAATCTTTCCTTTCTTAGCTCCTTTGTATTGCCACCTTTGTCAAGAATGAAGGGTACCCATGTTTGTGTGAATTTGTTTCTGGGCTTTCTTTCCTTTTCCATTGCTTTATTTGTTTATATCTGCATGCATACCACTCTAATCTAATCACTGTGCCTTCAGAATAATTTTTGGTAGCAAATTGTTGTACCTCACTCTTCTTTAATAGTATCTTGTTTATATTTCCATAGAAACTTTGCAATCAATTTGTCAAGTTCCACAAAAGCCTTATTGTAACTTGGATTGACTTTTCATTGAATAGATGAATTTGTACAAAATGGATATCTTTACAGTATTATATCTTTCAATCCATGAATATGGTATACCTATCAATTTATTTAGGTTTTCTTTGACTGTTTTGTAGTTTTGAGTGTAAAGGTTCTGCATATCTTAGGTTGATTTACTCTCATTTAAAAATTTTTTACATGCTACTGAAGGGTTATTTCAAAAATTAATTTTCTCTTGATGATGATCTATTGAAAGATTGAATTTTCTGTATTGATTTTATACCCAGCAAACCTCCCAAATTCACTCATTAATACAAATGATGTATTTCTAAATTCTCTTGACATGTCTGTACAAAAAACCTATCACTTGGAAATGAAGTTTTATTTACTTATTTCCCAGTTCTTTGAGAGTTTATTCCATTGTCTTACTTATACACTGACCAGAAGCTCTAGTATACTTTGTGATAAAAACATTTTGATAAGTGGGCCTTTTTTGTCTTCCCAACCAACTTTGAAAAATTAGATATTAGTGTTTTGCTATTAGAGTGTGTGGTTTACTGTAGGCTTTGGTAGATGCCTTTATCAATTTGCGAGGTTCCTAAAGTTTCTTTACACTTGTAATTTACTAAGAATCTTTATCATGAGTAGATACTGAATTTTATTAAATTTTTTCACCTTTTGCTTAAAATTATTACATGACTTTTCTTTACAATGTAAATTTGCTTATTTGTATTGGTTCAAGCAGTATTTCATTCTTGGCATAAACCCAACTTGGTCACAGTAGATAGTATTATATTTTACCTAATGTTGAATTTGGTTTTCTAGGACTTTGTTTAGGATTGTGGTACCTGGCTCCTCCTTCTCTGTCTGCTTCTGGTTGCCTTGGGTTGACTGGCTTCTCTCCCCTCCGCAGTGCCATTCTGCCTTAGATCCAGCTGACTGGAGATGGAAACCCTGAGCCAAAATAAACCTGTCCCCCTTTAGATTGTGGGTGTTGGGTATTTTGTCCAGTGCTGGGGAAGTGACTAAGACACTGTCTTACAATGTGAACTATTTAAATCTTCTTCCAATTAACAAGATGAACATACTTATTATATCCCAACTTGTCCCATACTTTTTATTGAAAAAGTCGCTTTGTCCCACAATTCAATTTCCACACCGACATTTATACTTCAAAGTGTTTCTTCTGCCTATACTACGATCATATGAGTGGTAATTTTTAAAATGGATGTGTCAAACACTTTCTATGCTGTGCATTTAGGTCTGTCTCATCCCTCTTAACATGTATCTGTTCATGCATCCCGTGATTGGTAAACACGCAGTTTAGTCTTGTTTTAAAATGAACCAGGCTGGTAGGGTGCATTTTGTGTTTGTCTGTTGTGAGTGTTTCTAAAGAACAAGATATCTAGAATAAAAGTTATGGAGTCAAAGGATAAGCTACCGTATTCCCCAAACTAGTAGACAAGAATTCTTTTTTCTCTGTATTCTTGCCGGTGCTGCAAAATATTAAATTTTTCTCATTTTGTCATCTTGATAAGCCTAACCTATTGTATTTTAGTTTCTTACCTTTATATGACTTATTTTCACATTTCTTGGATGGTTTGTAAATGGTGAACACTTGTGGGGGTGACCCGTGCTCATCCGAATCCATGTGATTTTTGTCATCACCCCTGGGGACTTTTGGCAGTTTGCTTGGTGTAACTGTAAGTAGGAGAGGTGCTACTGGCATCTGGTAAATAGAGGCAGGAATGCCAAGAAACGTCCCGCAGTGCACTGCACGGCCCACACAAATGTCAAGGACCCATGCAGCCTGTCCCGTATCACATCATAGTGTCCTGATGACTTTTTCTTCCATGTGTACACCACATCTAGTTGAGAGTCCCTATTTGTTTTCAAAAATTGGGGCATGTCTTCCAATGGATGGGTAAGGGAATATTATGCTAATTTTGATTGGTATAATTACCATTATTTCTTTAATAATTTATTACATTATGTATCTGTGTTGATTTTTATTTCGCCAATTATGTATGTCACTACCTTTTTATTATTGTTTCATTATTTTTATCTCTTTTAATGATTGAATAATTTATGAACTTATTTTATTAAGCAGTGGATGCTTTGCATGTTCCCATGCCCAGTCTTAGGGTTGATGAAACAGGATAATATAACTGTGTCTTTTACTCTGTATAAATCTAATTTCTGTGTAGGAATCCAAAGGTTAGCATGGCGTTGTAATTGCTGTGTTTGTGGGTTTTAAAAATCAGTCAGTATCCAGCTGTGCACCTATGTGGCTGGCTTCCACCTTGGGTCAAAAAAAATAATATCCAGCATCAAAAACAACCTTATATATATATTTTTTTTTTGTTAAAATAATTCCCTTGGACTTGGTAAATAGACACAATATTGATGCAAAGTTCAAATTTATTGCCGAATGACTGATTTCCTCATTTGGGAATTCTCATTTGAGAATTGCCTACTGTTTTTTCTCCTTTATTTATATTAATTACATTTAAATTCAGGAAAGTGATTGAAAATTAAGATGGAGTCAGTGTGAGAGAAACATTTTTAGGGTTGCTAGGTCATTCAGTCTAAACCTTCTGTGTTACTTACATTTATAAACAGCTTGGTAATCCCAGGATTGCTGTACTTCCTGAGTTTGGGGAAACGGTCACGACGGCAACATCTCATTTTCGGGATCATTTCTTTCCTTCCAGATCTTGGCTGATCGAAGAGCACGATTGCCGAAACCAAGGCACGCCATGCAGAGAGCTGTACAGTTTAGCGGAGGGAGCTCTTACTCCTGGCTGCTATCCGAAAAAAATCTGTATGTGGTTGGAGGGAAATGAGTTTTAGTGTGTACTGTCAACTCTTTTCTTTGCATGTGTAAGTGAGAAAAAAATTAGATGGTTAAAAGGTGGCAGTTTTGAGTTATTAAGAATGATCTGGATTAGCCTGCACTTCCCCGGGTCACTAGAAGGTAGCGGCTGATGTTGCACATCTGCTTTTGGTTTGCAGCAACTGACAAAGGGGCAGAAAGTCTGTGTAGCCCCATTGTTAGTGGTCTCCCTGCTCCTTTAAGGACAAAGAACTCCCCGCTCCAAAGGTACTGAAATACTTTTAACTGCAATTTACAGATTAGGCGAAACCTCTTAGGTTAAGGGTCATGGAAGGCAGTTGAAAAATTTCTTTGTGAACTTCCCAGTTTTCTGGCTATTAAAGAAAATAATAAAATAAAAAGAACTCCTCAGTGCAAGAATTCCATAAAACACAGAGTGGCGTGTGGGACACATTAATACTTTCCATTCCTGATGAAAAGCTCAGAACAGCTTTAAGTCATATGGAATTAAACAGCTCGAGTCCCAGCTCCATCTGGGAGGTGAGACTTGGATGCCCCCAGCAGTATGCGACCAGAGGCGGTAATGCTTTGGCTACAAGAATTGAGTCTGTGATCAAAACTGAGCCAGGATCAGTGGCGCGAGCTTGTAGCCCTGGCTACTTGGGAGGCTGAGGCAGGAGGATCACCTGAGCTCAGAAGTTCAAGGCCAGCTTGGGCATGATAATAAGAATGAAATCCCATCTTAAAAAAGAAAGAAAGTGAGAAAAATAATATAAACAATGATCTTTCAGGATGCATCAATGAATTTGGGGGAGAATTCTTCTCAGGACTCTGATTTTTTAATATTCCCTGAAGGAAGGGCACTGGGACCATGTTTTGCTGTGGAGTCACGGAGCGGGCTGTGGAGGCGTCCATGCACCTTCTCAAGGGTGACTGGAGGTAGATGGAGGGATTGAGTATACAGACACCTGGCACCAGCAGCAGTGGGCAAGGACTAAGCGCCAGCACCGGGTTGGAGCGAGAGGGTCTATAGAGGAGAGAAAGAATCCCAGGCACCTGCACATCCGAGGGGCAGAGGAAGAGGAGGTGGGAATGGAGAGGAAAGTGCCGCTGGCATTAACTTCCTATAGCCTTGCTTGTTGGGTCACAGCGCCGCTGTGCTTTGGGAACCTTTCCTCTCCAGCTAACACGGAAGCTGCCCTGTCTTTTCGGGGTGAAAGCTGCTTTTCTGGTGCTCAGCATGGCGCTGATGCCCACGAAGATTTGCGGGTGGTTGAAGAATCCCGTAACAAGAGCGCTGTCTTCCCAGACTGGGGTGCAGATACCTCTTTTGAGGAGGGCATCTTCTGACGGCCTTCTGGCCATCTGCCACTGACTAAGGAATCACTCCAAACCCGGGAACTGAAGATGACAGGAGCATTTGATTGTCATATTCTTCCTGTGCCCAGGAGGTGGGTGCGCTGAGATAGGCATCTTTAACATGGGCATCAACTTGTAAAATACCTTTTCTTTGTGATCGGGGTTGTCTTTTGCGGGGTATGTTTGCAGTATGTAATCACCACCTTCATGCCGGGACACAGGCACGGTATGTGACATGTCTTGGTCATTCTGGGTCCCTTTGCCACACTCCATCCCCTCCTGTCTCCTTCCTGGTCTCATTCTCCATGTCCAAGTGTCTGCCTTTTTATTTCCCACCAGCTCCTTCATTTTGCCTCTTTTTACTTTCTTACATAGGAGAAACCAAGTGATATTTAACTTTCAGTCTCTAACTTATTGCACTTAACATTAAGGTCTCAAGTTCATACAAAATGGACAACAAGTACATGAAAAAATATCCATTCTCTTTGGCCAGTAGAGAAACGCAAATCAAACCACTGTGGGGCTCCATTTTACCGCCCCCCCCCCCCCAGAGGGCTGTCATTGAGAGTACAAAACATAGCAAATACTGGCAAGGTTGTGGGGAGACAGGAACCCGTCTACCCCATTGGTGGGAATATAAACTAGCAAAGACACTGTGGAATTCAGTATGGAGTTTCCTTAAAAAAATAAAAATAGAAATTACATTTGACCCGGCTGTCCCTCTCCTGGGTGTCTTTCCCAAGGGGTTAAAGGCCTCACATTATATTAAAGATGTGCCTGCCCGTGTGTTTAAAGCTCAGTTCACAGCAGCTAGGCTCTAGAACCAGCCTAGATGCCCATCAAGAGATGAATGGATAAAGACCACGTGTTATGTGTATATAGCGGAATATTATTCGGCCATGAAGAATTGATGGAGAGGGTCTCATGCATGTTTGTGGCAGCACTTGGGGCTGGAGTCATCTGGAAGATTTTCTCATTTGCAGCTCTGAGGGCTGGTGGTGGCTGCCGGCTGGGACTGAGGACTGCACGAAGTCTCCCTGAGCTCTCCCAGTGTGGCGAGTGAGGGTTAGGTTTAGTGGTTACCAAGACAACCAGGGGGAGGTGGCCTTGGAGAATGGCAGAGGTCCAGCCAGCGTGAGAGTGAGCATGCGCCTCCGGCCTCCGGAAGGAGCAGCGCAGCATCACCCCGCCTTGCAGCAGGGCATGCGCAGTGGAGACGCACGTTGGCGCTTGGGAAACTAAGTGGCCACGGCAATACAGCCAGTGGGGAGGTGCAGGGCATGGGCCGTTCTGATGGTGCCTAACAAGCGCACGTGAAGCCAAGCGGGCTCCTGAGGGTAGCTGACAGTAACTTGAGGCAGGGTTACTTTGGAACATTGCAAGCGCTGAGTCACGTACAAATGGGAGCTTGCTTGTTCGGTTGGTTGTTTATTGTAGTGGGGATGGAACCGAGGTTCTCAGCGTGGGGCTACATCTCCAGCTTTTTTAATTTTTATTTTGACACAGGGTCTCCCTAAGTCTCTGTCACCCAGGCTGGACTTGAACTTAGGATCCCCTTGCATCAGCTTCCCGGAGTGCCGCGGTTATAGGTGTGCACCACCATACTTAGCTGGGAGCTATGTTTGTACGTCAAAGTCCAAACGAATCTGCTATAAACCCATCACAGAACAAGTAAGATAGGAGGCGTGTGCTCATTCATTCAGTATTGTTAAGGTACTGCTGGGATGCTTCCTGGGATGGAAATCCCGAAGGCAGGGTTGGATGCCCTTTCAGAGACCATTTCTGTTCCTCACCTCTAGGTGAGTGACGCGGAGGAATTCTCAGAAAGACCCCGCCCAAGTGACCGGATTGCAGCTGGGAACACAGGAGTGGACCAGGATAGGGAGGTGGGCTGGGGCCAGTGGCTTCTCTCTCTCTGTCTCTTTCTTCTGTCCATCATTGTGTCTGTCACCCTGTGTTCCAGGGACCATCTCAGCAGGCACAGGACCGATGGGCACATTCCCTGCAGCACCGAAAAGAAGCTTGATGTTGTGACCAAAGCCAGCCCTGGCCACCCCTCTGGTGAGCCACACTGGTCTGTGGTGTCATAGCCTTGCTTACCGTCCAGAGACTGCAGTTGGCCTGGGAAGGCCCAAGTTCAAGATAAACTCTGGGCCCCCTGGATCCTTGAGGAGTAGTTACTGACACAGCCCTTCCCTGGCACTTCTGGGTTCTACAGATGTGCTCCATTCTTTCATCCATTCACTCATGCTGGTCATGAGCAATCAGGGTGAGTGCTAGGGCTCCAGGGGGTCTTGCTGCTCTCTGTGAGATCATAGGCCCCTCCGCATACGCGGATTCCTCTCCCACCCACCTGCCAGGAGGCAATGGTTTATGGGAAACTGGCACAAATAAATGTCCCCTTCGTGTCACTGAACAGAGAGGATGCAGCAGTTGAAGCCTTATCACCTACAGCTGGGGCTTCTGGGATCTGAAAGCCGCCCTGGTGTCCTTTCTGTGGCCTGCCTGAAGGCCTCCCAGCCGGCCGCATGGGTCCCACTTGCAGAACGGGGCATCAGCCCCATGCCCCCTGCTCAGCCTCTACCTTATGCAGCGTTGCCAAGCACCACAAGGTGTCTTTCGCCTCTGACATCCCACAGGATAACCCGTGTTCTTTCACAGCTCCCAGAACTGCCGAGGAACTCCCAGCATCTGCATTTAGGCAGTACGAAATGTACTCAGTACTGCTAGTACTGAGACCAGCTCTGTGTACAGCAGAACAGGTGTACTCTAAACTCTGCTGCTACGTAATGCAGCTTGCACTGGGGACAAAAGCAGTGTGGCTGAAAAACTAGGATGAATGTTTAAAAAATGTGTTACAGTAACTTGCTTTGCCATGAATCTCTCTTAAATCCCGCCCCCGCCCCCACTATGAACACACTTACCCACCCTTCTTTCCACTTTCGGAAATTCTGGAAGTCCTCGTTTGGGTGCGTCTTTACTTGTGTTGGCCTGGCTGCCTTGATGTCCTGAGATGATGCAACATGTTTTGACTTTGGGGAAGACCCAGAAGTTGCCTGGTGCCAGATCTGATGAACGAGGTGGATGAGGACGCACCGTGATGCTTTTGCTAGCCCCCCTTTCCGTCAGATGGTCCTGGGCAGCGGCATTCACTGTATTTTTGATCGCACCTGGTAAAGACACAGAAGATCTCTAGAGCTGCTTCAGGATGTGACAAGCATGATGAGAAAAGTGTACTCAATGTGAGTGAGGGGGATGAATAGCAATGCGTCCTTTCTGCATTACATTTTAAATTTAAACATTCATATATTTTGATCACCCCTTGTACAGTGCCACATTGAATCACTACAAAGTGGAACTTTTAAGGCTCAGCGATGTTATAGTGGTGTCGGGCCAGCATGCAGCATCCGTGGTCCGGTGTCTCCAGTGCAGCATGCAGAGCTTTGTGATTTACTTTTGCTCCTTCCAGAATGCGTGCACTCCCTTATGCTCTGTAATAATGTGCCATTAAAAACTTGCAAAATCTTTTTGTACATTGTGAGACTTGGGTTAATTTTAACGGATAAAATTGAGACAGCTTTGCAGGATAATAACACCGACTCCAGGAATTTAGAGTCAAGAGTCAGCCCCTTGGGGCTTCACTCCAAGGGCCTTTGGAGGGACACCTGGCGCCCTCTAGTGTCAACAATGTGAGCGGTTCGGAGATCCCCTGCCAGGCTCAAGTTGGGCTCCTACCTAGCAAACAAAGCAGAGTAGTTCTTCGGGCAGTGGGTGGTTACTTCCTAAAATTCTAGCAGCAGGATTGTTTTTGTAGCTATAAATAAAAGCTAGAGTAAGATCCACCAGACAGGCAGCTGCACAGTGGGAAACTGTGCTCTTTCTGCTGGCTTGTCATTGCCGGTACACCCAGAAAGAGCATTTCCAGTTGTGCCCGAAGCCTTTCCTTACTGGGACCAGATGACACATTGCCAACTTCAGTCCAGTGCATTGCATTTCTCTACTAAGCACTAAGCACATTTTCATGTGGACGGATTGAGGAAGACGCAGCCTGTACTCTTGAATCTTGCACATGACTTGCAGTGGCAGAAGAGGCAGCGTAGACCAGGTGCAGGGTGCCTGCCATAGGACACGCTGGGCAGCTGGCCTGGCGCACCCTCGGGCTACTCTCCTCTCATCAGACCAAACTCCGAGTGACCAGGAGCAACGGAGCTCTACAACTTCTGTGTTGGGGTCTACCCAGTTACTGGGATAACGACTTGGAAATGCATTTAATTGTTTGCAAATTGCGTATAAAAGCATGATAATTGAATCAGGAAACTTGAGTTCCTTTAAGCCGAACTGTTGTGTCAAAATAATGACTCTGTGCCTAGGTTTCTTTTTTTAAAAACCATGAATAATACATTGACATAGTTAGGGCCCCCAGTAGTGGCTGTAATATTCCTGCATTGTTAGAGCCAGATGGGGTTGAGAAAGAGCAACGTGAGCATACACTTGAGACTCTGTGGGACGCTTATGAAATTGTGTTTATTGAAATCATTGCTTCATTTGAGCCTATAGAACCGACACGTGCTTCAAAATTAAGGAAATTGCAACTTGGTGTTGAGAAGTTGAGGATTTAGTGTGTGATAACAATTCCCTTGGTTTAGTTAGGTTCAAATCAACGGAGGGGCAGAGGAATCTATCAGCCGTGTAGAGAACGTGTTGAAACCGTGGTTATTTAATTGTAATTGGACTGTTTCTTAATGTGGTGCCGGAGGATACGGCGAACACACACACACAGACTCAGGAGTTTTACCCAGGAGGGTGAACTGTGGCTGTAAGTGTGCCATGCATAGAGAAACTGCCCTTCTGCCGTGGGGACCGTGACCTGTAGGCTGAGCACATGATCTGTCACGGCTGCGGCCGCCCCCCGCCCCCGCCAAGCCTCCCATTGACAGAGATGGGAAAGTTCCACTGCAGGCTGGAGTTTTCCACTGCCGGGCAGCTCCAGATGCCTGCTCTTTATCTCCATCTCAGGCCCATCCCTGGCACAGATCCTTGGGGCAGCCTTCTTGCCGGGACCTCACGAACAATCCGAACATGATGCAGTTGAAGATTCCTGTGTCATGTTAGGGAAAATAGATAGCATTTTTGTCCTATTGTTTTGCGTTCTAAAAGCCTGTCTTTGTTCCACAAGTAGCTCCAGCTCTGGAGTTTCATGCAGGGGGATGTGAGGAACTGACACGGGTTTCCGGAATGCCCAGGTGAGGGGAAGGGACGGAGTCCTCCCGTCTCAGCCTCCCAAGCACCCAGCAGTTCCTGGCTTGGCGTTAATGCAACTGTGTGGGTTAATGCTGCACGGATGAGCGTCCCAAAACACGGGACTGGCCAGGTCTTCTCACAGAAATTAATTTAGGAGAAGAGTAGCTCTCTTCTTGCCATAGACATTTCAAAAAGAGCATGACTTTTGGTATGTAGGCATAAAGCTTCTGACAACGGTCGATATCGTGCCCGTGTCGGACAGAACGTGCCTACGTTTCTCACATGTTTACTAAGACAGAGCACTACATGTTACTTACATGGCTTTCACGATAAATATAATTTCTGCTTATCATAAATGCTTTGAAACTGCAGAGGAAACAAGGGGAAAACAAAAATGGAGAAGATTCTCTTCTATGAATAGTAAGGGGTATAGCCTGCTGGTATCGTTATTTTGCCTTTTCCTTGTTAACAAAACAGGCCTTCCGCAGAATTCTCCTTTGAAAGGTGATTCTTTTTTTTAACTGACCAAGGGGTAAACTAGAGCAGCTTTTCCTATCTCTAAATATCCATCTAAGATAACATATTTCTGCAGTCTTTATACTGAGGATGATCCATTCATGGTAAGGACGTTTCATCCATAGAAAAGTAAACAACTGTGAAACTTATATTGCATCTCCAGTTAAACTGTGTGTCATTATTCCGTGTCGTTTACCACTTCTAGGGCTGTGTTGCCGTCCGCACAGCGCTCTCTCCCAGCATTCCAGAGAGAAAAATGTGAGAGCCGGGAGAGAGCTTGTAAAACCTTCAGGAAAAGAGGAAGACGTGGATTTAGGAAAATTAAACAATGCTGCTTCTTTTATTGTTACAGTATCTTTATGGCCTTTGCATTTTACATTGCTTTCTTTTTTTATTTGGAGCAAAACACAAACAGACTGAGGAGGGGCCTGCGTAAATTCCTGGCTGATGGATTCAGGATGGGTAACAAGGAAATGCAAACGTGCGGTTTGCTCAGAGGAGCTGTGGTCATAGCCCTGGGCAGCCGTGCTTGTCCAGCGTGGGACTTCCCGTGTGTCATGGAGGGCAAGAAGGGCCCTGTCCTGCCCAGCTCGAACCAAAATGGTCCTCAGGCAAAGGCTGTCTGTTGGGTCACCCCAGCTGGACCTGCCTGGCGCCCTCAGGGCCGCTTCCCCTGAGGAGGGATGGCTTGGGTGTAAAGGTAGCCACATCTAGGGTGATGTGATGGGTAGTCTGGGGCTGAGGCCATTTAATAGTGCGAACTCTGGTAGGGTCAGGGAGGGCGATAAAGTGAGATCTCCATTTTCAGATAGCTCTTCCGAGAGTGACATTTGGGAAACAATACTGCAAAATTCTAATTTATAGGCTTCCCCAATACCTTCAGTAGCCAATTAGAGTTTACAAAAATGTTTGCACTCCGTGGTCCAAGGTTACCCTATTTGGACTCTACTATAATATTCTGGATATCAAGGATTATTCTCTTGGAAGCTGATAGAAAGCAATCAAACACGATGTCCTTAAAAATGAGGAAGATTTTCCTCTTAAAATTTTGTACAGTTTATAACTCGTGATCCCAAAATTAGCATCCTATTAACACTTTTTAGATTTTTATGTATTTTCAAAATTAGACACAGACATATGGACAGAATCTTGAGGAAATAGATCAAGTAATAGCATCTGGTTTCTTTTTGTAAGTATCCAAGCAAAGAAATTAAGTCTCTAATAAAATGATATTTGTATCAGCTAGAGAATGGTGTGTGCATTTTACATAACTGTGAAGGAGAAAGAGTACAAGAAAGGTATAGCAAAGCAAACGGTGAAAATTGCCAGCATTTGGAGTAACCAGGCAAGGGGTGCTAGAAGACTTTTTTATTATAACTTTCCTATAAGTTTGAAATTATTTTAAAATGAAGAGTTAAAAAATTTCACTGTTGATTATTTAATTTGAATTAGGCAAGAACAAAGGGGTAAAGGCAGGTCATCCTTGGAAGAATCAGACATTCATAAAAATACTGGTGCTGGGAGGGTGTGGTGGTGGATCATTGTAATCCCAGGACTCTAAGAGGCTGAGGCAGGAGGATCACAAGTTCCATCCCAGCGTGGGCCACGGGCAATGTTTTGAGAACCTGTCTCAGAATAAAAAATAAGTAAAAAACGGACTGGGAATGCAGTGCCGTGTAAAGGCCTGGGGTTCAGTCTCTAGTACCACAAAGAAGTTGGTGTTTTCCTGCTATAGAGATTGAGTGAGGGGCCCTGTTAGAAACCAGGGCAGGCTGGGAGAAAGGACACGTTGAGTTTTCTGCCCCTGCTGTTTTGTCAAAGGAGTCTTTTTACCTATAGCCAGTGTTTGATAAAACCGTAAAGAAGTGCTGCTTAGTGGGGACCCAGCAGTTCACATTTTTAAAATAATGGTTCTTAGGAGAAAACAAAGAGCCAGGAACCTTGTTGGGCCTGGAGAGGTTGGGTCTTTTGTTTTGTTTTGGATTTTGGTTATTTTTTTTCCCTCAGTGCTCCTGAATTCTAATGGAAGCTGCCCAGATCAAACAACTGAAGACTTTGAAATTTTAGGGGAAACACAGTTTTAATCAACCTACCATCTTATTGTTCAGAGATGAAAAGAGCAGAAATCAGCATCCCCTCAAAATGTGGGACTGAGGACTTCGCAGGGTCTGGCTTTTACACAGAATGAGCTGCCTTTCTTTCTTTCTCTCTCTCTCTCTCTCTCTCTCTCTCTCTCTTTCTCTCTTTCTTTCTTTCTCTCTCTCTTTTTCTTTCTTTCTTTCTTTCTTTCTTTCTTTCTTTCTTTCTTTCTTTCTTTCTTTCTGTCTCTTTCTTCTTTCTTCCCTTCCCTCCCCTCTTCCTTCTTCGGTCCTCCATCCACTCACTCTTTTTTCCCCTTCTCCCATCCCAACACAGCGGGCGGCTCGGGAGATTACACATCAGGGCTCTGCGGCGAGGGTCTGGCGTGGGCAGCCCTTGGTCTGAATGAAGTCCATTCACCGCACAGCATCTCTGGAACCAAGAACTGTGGGTGACTCAGGTTGGGGCTATTGTTCCCTGGGTCCCTTTGGAGACCACACCTCTTTTCTGGTCTAACTTTCGTGTAGCAAGATTCAAAGCAAACTGTTGTTTCTTCCACAGGACAAGTAATTTCCTGAAAATGAGTAATTAAAGGCCTGAAATCCTCTAAGGAATGTCCAGGCCTGCAATCGCTGGACTTCCTTCCAGTGGAAAACAGCCCTGTGGCCCTGAACTTGTAGTGTGGGTTCGAAATCCTTAATGAGATTCTCAGGAGGCATCCCTGGGTCGCCAAGAGCGGGGCTGACATCTGTCGGAGTGAGACCCACTCTCTGACGTCCGAAACCCTTTGTGGCAATTTTAGTCAATTCACTTTTAATTGGATACTTGAAAACAAAACATCAACTGTTTTTTTTTTCCCTTTATTTCTCTGGCATCCTTCAACTCTAGTGTTTGCATATTCAACTCACTTTTTGTGGCACAAACAAGTGGAAGGAGGAAACGAAACGGTTCTAGAGCACTTGGTTGAGATGTTGAATAAGAGAAGGTTGCTGACAATCCACCAGCAAACGGTCATTCTGCAGCATGTCTGTCTAGGGACGGCAATCAGGGCCCACCTGCAGTTTCCCTTTAGGAGCAGGTCGCGTACATCCTCTGTCCCAGCCCGGTGGCACTTCCGGGGAGCAGCAGGCTGAGAAGGCCTGGCACCTGGGCCTGTCAGGTGCCCTCCGCGCCCCACTTCATGTGAAGCCATGCAGAGTCAAGCCACATCTGTATCCTGCCCTGCTCCGGGTGCAGCGTGTCACGCCGGTCACACCTGCGGTGGCAGTCCCAGTCCAAGGCAATTGATGCCTTTTTTTTAATTAAAAAAAAAAAAAATCTCCTGGCTGCATATCATCAAGAAAAACAACATTGTTTTCAGGGTCTCTTATCTCTCCACTCCCAAATATCCTGTTTCTTCGGGCTGGGCGGCCAGGACCAATAGAAAGCTCTTCCTGCTATTGGCTGACTTCATTTCCCAGACTTAGCACAATCTCATCCGCTCTATACAACCTCATCAAAACTACTTTCTGGTCAGAGAGAAGCAATAATTATTATTAACATTTATTAACGATCAATAAACTTGATTGCATTATGGCCAGCACTATTAAGGTAAGGAAAGGGTTCTTTTTCATTTGACAAAATCTTGTTCTTCTTACACTTTCTTTGGTTTCCTTTATCAAGCAGATAAGTTAGGGTTGGGCAACACCCCCCCCTACCACAATAGAGGACAACAAGATTTCCTTTGCACTGCCTAGTAAATTTCCTTTTTCCTACTCCAACCATCCGCAAGGCTTAAAAACTTCAAACTCAGAAAAAAATTGGGGTTTCTAAATTCACTGTTGAGTGCTGTGGATTACTTTTGCAAAGGCTTTTCGGAGCGCTTCTTGAATTTTCTGATTCTTTACCTGTCCCTGACGGTGTCTGGACACGGGTCTGATTCAAAGCAACAGAGTCGCGGAGATTGGAGGGCAGGGTTAAAGAAAAAGATGGGCTTGTCCGTGGTGGACTTTTGGATACTCCTCAGGGCCTCCTTAGCTCCAGGCATGCCAGCCGGTGCCGGTGGAAAGGAAGAGACTCTCAGCAAGTGGCCGTCGGTAATGGGACAGTGTGGATGTTGGTTTGATTTGTGGGACTTCCATGCTGAAAGCTGAGGGTTCTCTGAACTCCGATGGTGGTAATTCAGTTTGCTGGGTTATGTTTCTCGTTAATAAAATACCTCCTCCTTTGTGCTGTAAGATTTCTTCCTAGTGATGTTGGGTTTGGCGGGTAGGAAAGCAATGGCGTGTCGGCACTCTGGGTTGGGGTTATTTGCTGGGATATTTGCAAGTATTTCTAGTGGGTAGTACGTAGAGCTTGACAGGGAAATAAACCCGCCTAGGTAGAATCCTAAATGTGAGCTGATTCCTGGAAAGGAAGCCAGATTAATGGCTGGTGCAAGTCTTTGGTGTAGTCTAGGAGGCAGTGAGTCTGTTAAAATATTTTCCAGGCCGCCAGGCCTTGGGCACATTGTAGAAATGAGAAAAATCAGCAGCACTGGCAGATAATGGGGGGCTGTTTTATGAGTCTCTGGTCCTTAGTTTTGCTATATAAAGGTGAGAGGCATTTGGTTGATTTTGTCAAGGATTTCAGTTAGTTCCAAAACCTTTGGAAATGGGAGTTTGCTCAGATTTGGGCCCAACTGGACCATTTTCAAAAGTCCTCCTTGACTTGATATGTTCATGATTTAAAATGTTTGTATTAGAGATTTGTTAGCACGCACCGGGTAAACTGGAGTTCTGTTCAGTGTTTAGATCTCAAGTTGTGTTCAGCAGTGTACTTAAATATACGTATGTCGAATTTGTCTCTCTTTGGCTTCAAGGATTGGGGTCTGTTGAGAAATAATCATCATAGAAAGGAATTTTTAAATTGGAGGTTTGATATACTCTGCGCTCTGCCAAATAAGTAGAAATGATTTGTCCCTTTAACCCCAAATGCTATACTTTTTGTTCTTATTTTTACTCTTAATTTTATCCATAGTTTATAATAATGCAATTAAATATTTGGAAATCCTGAGTAGAAGCTTTTGTGTGTTCCCCACCCCTGCCAAAATCAGTGCATTAAAGGGCATTGAAATAACCGAATGCCCTGTAGAAGGTAGGGTACATTTTGTAAAACACACGTATGTGTTATACTGTTAAATTTAAATTATACTTTTATGTTGCTATGAAATTGTTTCTTGAAGTTTGAGTGTGTTGTGATTCTCTGAATAAATTTTGGGAAAAAGTTTACACATGAGTAGGGTGCTATGCTTGATGGAACATTTGTTTTACATGTATATTGTATATCTCCTAAGTGAACCTTTAAAATGACTTCAAGGAAATTCTTTAAATGCCCTCTGCTACAAACGCCCATCTTTATAGGTGAGTTCCTTGAGGATATGTTTCTGTGAGGTTTCCTGGGGAAGGTAATGAGATGACTTTACAGCCGTGTTTATTCAGTGGAGAAAGAAGCCTTGAGTCTGTTGACTACAGTTTTAATTATGTTGGTGCAAAGCTCAAATTAGCATAGGGAAAATTACAGCTGCCTGGTGGAGTTAGGGAACAGTCCCCCATCCAGGGAGTTTCCAGTCTCAAATATACCCTGTTTATTTGGTTGTTCCAGTAAATAAATCAATTAGTCCATCAGGTATCAGATCCTCTGAATCTGGTGAGTTAATGTTCCACATCTGCGTGGAATTTTTTTTATTTTCTTGCATTTGTGTTTAAAAGACACCATGGGGCACTTTGAAAAGTGAATTATTCTTATTCAGTCTTTATGATTCTCACCGTCATCCTTCCTTGGTCATTTGAAGTCAGGAACAAAATGTTTCAATCGGAAGAAGTAAAGAAATTGTGGGAACTTGCGTTTATCCCTAGGGGTGCTAGGATTTTAGAATCAGGTTGAGTTCTGATTAAGAATTCTCTGCCAGTGAGCCCAGGTCCCCTGTGCAGCAGTTCCCAGGCTGGTTCTGGCTCTTCCCCTTCCCTGGTTTCTTGGTTCTGAGGACCCAGAGAGGTGCTCAGCACCACTTGCCACCTTCCCCGTGGAAAAGCATGGGGTTGGCTCCCAGATTCCAAGAAGTGGGGTGATTTTCTTGTAACTTGATGAGTCAGTTTGGAGCCAACCCTCCAAAGACTTTTCTGATCTTGCTTTTAATTCATTTGCCACTTGGGAAGTCTGATGAAGCCTAGGATCACTTCTCAGAATTATGCTTTTAAGTGTATCAAAGGAAATAACACAGAGTTACAACGGAAATGCCACTCTACCCCTGGCCCCCCAGAGGGGACGGGGCGCACCAGGCTGCAGGCCCTGGTTCTAGAGTCGAATGTTGAAACTGGAATGCGTGTGGGGGTCTCCTCTTGTCGCCTTGTCACAGGGCCCCTATGTGGAAGGACGCAGAGAGAGCAAGCGACAGGCACTAGCTCTCGTGGGACCCACCTTAAGAATTGGACAGGATGTGGAAAGTTACTAGGGACACTTTGACAAGATCCCAGCACACACACTCTCTGTCTCAGAGACTTGCCAGATGAAGTTACTCTTGTTGTTTTGAATTAACAGAGATTGGAGTGTTTGATGGTAACTGAAACACAAAATGACGGGAAACTAATCTGATTAACTTGAAAACACACAACTTGTTTTCTGTATATCAGATGTGCACATAGTAGGTGCTCAGGAAATTGTCGGCATCCTCCGTGCAGAGATGTGTTCGAACGGGGTAAAAGGAAGAAAGCTGATCCCATAGGATTTTGACGTCTGTGATTATTGAGTTTTATAATTCAGTAACTACCAGTGGATGTGTTTCTCCCCTGCCCCTGGGTGGTGGGGATCGTGAATGGTTTTGTTGAGAAGAGTTAAGGGTGATGGAAGGAATGCCAGGTGCAAAGTGCTGCTGTCCTACCCCAGGGGGCCCAGTCTTCTGTCCTGGCCTGGAGGTTACATGCTGTCCCCATTCATGATGGCTTTTGGCCCAGAGTCCCTTCACGGATGGAGATGCCTGTGGCTGGCTCTGTGTGTACATGTGTGTGCGCGTGTGCCCACAGAAGAGGGCTGACTCAGGGCCTGGGACACAGAACTGGGCACAGCCAAGCTGTGACACTTTTCCCCGTGAGATGCCTGTAGGATGACCAGGCTCCCAGAGACTATTCTATATGCGGACCACTTCTTCATTATCTCCTATGCTCTAGGGTTATTCCTTCATTAAATCTTCATTTTACTAATCTGGCCTGTGTTTTAAAAACACACAAATACACAGGCACACACACCTGTGCATGTCTCTTAGAGTGGCATGCATAGGAATAAAGTTCATTGAAAGCCCTGTCCCCTCTGCTCCTCAGGAAGGTCTTCCTTCTGCTTCTGCAGCTCTGGAGCAGGTTTCCCTCCGCGGCTGGAGGTGGAGACCCTGGTGGAGTGGGCGTCCCCGGCACTGGGCAGAGACATGCATGCAAGCCCCGATACCTGGGAGCAGTTTGGGACAGGAGGCTCTGGGGATGCCAGCCCTGTGACTGGTTTTCTGTGGTGCAGGAAACTTGCAGGGACAATGTCTAGGCCATGCCAGTGTGGGGTCGCACAGTCTGCCCTTTTCTGGTAGGACCTTTTCTTTAGAGCTGGGGACATACACTACTGCAGAACCACCGTCCCAGCTTGGCCCTGAATGACTTTCTCTGGTGCTGTGTGGCTGCAGACCCACCTGATTTGGGTGATCACTCATCTCGTGACCCTGGACAAAGGCCCTCACCTGTCACACTCATTTCCTCCCCTTAGAATGGGACCCTCATGGCCATCCTGCTGGTCTCCTGCTGGTGCCAGTCGGTGTCTGTCGAGCCTCTACTTGGTGATCACCAAGTGGCAGGTGCCATCAGGCCACCTGGGCTGCTGTGACCCTACAGATGCAGCACCTTCTCTCTCTGGCCCTGCTCTTAGTTCTCTGGGTGGTTTCCATCCCCCTGCTTTGCAGCGCATCTGACAGCCCGTGACTGTCCTGATGCTTCATACAGATGCTGGGACCAGCAGGGTCAGCTCCGCAAGTCACTGTGCTGAGCCGCCTTCGGCAGGATGCGTGGCACCTGCGCAAGTCGGGATGGGGCGGGGGGACGTGAGGCACCCTCACACAGGTGCAGCAGGGCAATGGCGAACTCGAGGGAAAGCAGGCTGCACAGGAGCTGGCTTGGGCCGCACTGGAACCAGTCAACTGCTATCCTGTTCCTAGGGTCAAAGCTGAGGGCACAGGGGACCGGAAGAGGGACACCGGAAACCCTCCAGGGTCCCGTTTTCTCATTAACTTTGAAACATGCATCTTGTTGCCTTGTACAGATTACAAACAGAAAACTTTCTGCTTGTAGAGAGAATGAAAAAAAACTATTGGGAAGTTAGTATAAATTGCTCCAAATCCCAAAGGGTCACAGAAAACGACTTAACATTTGGTGTGTGTCCTTCTGGTTGTGCGTCCCTTTCTTCCCCTGTACACCTCCCTACCCTGCTTTTCTTAGTTAACTTTGTTTTGCGAACATTTCCCATGGCACTGTTTTCAATGAACAGAATTTTTATCATAGTCCATCTCAAATAAATATTATAAATTTTATAGCCATTATCCTATTGTGAGAAATAATCCTGCTTTCAATTTTTCTCTGATTTTTAAACATCTATTTTGTTACTGTTGGTGCTTAGAAGAGGAACTCTGGGATCGATAAGGATACCTGCTTTTAAGGCCTTTGCCAAATTTAAATATTTGCCAAGTTTAAAAATATTTGCCACCTTACCATCTAGAAGGATTGTTCCAATTCCCACTTATGAGTGGATCCGAGATCAGTTTCACTGCACCCATAATGACTCTGCATAGTTCACTCTTTGACTCTTTGCCGGCCTTCAAGCAAGAGTGGAAACTCAGTTTTTAAATTTGTATTTAGTTAATTTTAGTATTTCGTTCCTTTTTTATTTTTCTGTGATGCTACTTCAACTAGTGGTTCACTGTGACCTCTGGGTTTTCTCTAGCTTACTTCCCGTATATTTCCCCTATGGAAATACCCTCATCCTATCCAGCGTCTGTATTTTCTTTCTCACCCTCCCACGTCCCAGCTTGGCCTGTGTTTATTTGTGAGTGTGACTATTTGACCTATACCCACTGAAGTCTCAGGATCTTCTTTTAGGGCTATGTTTTCCGCTTCTTCTGTGTTCTCAACAGCGACTGGCCAACTGTAGGGACTCAGACATAGTTCTTCAAAGAAATAAATACTCAGTAAAATTCTTTGATGTCATAAAGAGGAAGTTGAGATCAGAGTAATATAATCATTGTAAATTTCAAATACAGATCTTATTTCTTTACAGATCTTTTCCTCCGTAAAATAAAACCAAGCAGACAGATAATATTTAAGTATGTCTATAACTCGTAGAGAAATACTTTTAAAATGCAGTCCTAGTAGCTTGAATTCATAATCCGAATGGATTAACATCATCCTAACAGCTGTATGCCAGGCTTATGCCCTGCTCTCTGAGTGTCTCGCAGATACTCCCAGTGACCTGGGTCCTGTTACTTTTCTCACCTAAGGACAGAAGGCCAGGAGGACCAAGCGATCGCTCAAGTCATATAAACCTATGTGTTTCCTCTCTCTTTACATCACAGGATCTCTTTATTTCCTGGGTTTCCCTTAGCCCCTAATGCTAATTACTCTTCCAAGGGAAAAAGGTGATGTGTTAAATGATAGGGCAACATGTTATATAATTGGAGAGTGAAGATTGTTAGAGCCGGGTGCTTTATGTTATCTAGTTTTGTGTGAGAAAACCCTCACAGGCAATGGTTATTTCACTCCAGGTAGCCAGTCAAAGTTCAAGAACAAAACTTTCAGCACCCAAATATTATATTAGCTTTGCTGACAAGAATTCTCTCCATATTTGGCAATATCCAAGAGACAGTGGATCCTGATTCCAGATCAGCTCCTAGCTTCTGTATCCTCATTCCAAGCATCCACTTCCTCTCTCCTGTCTTGGGCATCTGTAATGAAGACCCAGGTCACGGTTTTCCATGGGACCTCGTCCTATCTCTCAGCGGGGTGTTTGTCACGGAGCCCAGCTCCGGGAGAGACTGTGAGCTGCTGTGTTACACAGATAAGTGCTGAGACATTTAGAACAGAAATGCTAAGGCCAAACAAAATTATTTATTTGTCAAAGTGCTACAGCAGAATCCAGTCATAACATTAACATCAGGACTGTTCCTTCAAACACTTTTGTTGAAAACAATACATGCCAAATTCTGGAGACTGTGATAAAGAGCATTGTGCAAAGGCCTGCACTCTCGAATTTAACACCTTCTCTCTTACATCTGCCACTTCCACAGTTCACCGTCTCTCTGGAGATCATGAAATTACTGGGTAGCAAATAATGCACAGATTTTTTTTTTCTGTTTAACAAATATTGCCAGAGAGTCCACAATGAGGAGAGGATCCCCCTGCACCCCCACTTTCCTATTTCCTCCAGGGTCATTAATTCCGATCATCGACCAGTGGCCAGTCTGTTGTCTCCACCCCGCCGGGTCCCTTTGAGATTCTCTTTTGTTCTTTTTAAATCGACTCCGTTCATGGGAGGCTCACCTTTGAGGAAGAAGAAACTGTTGAAACAACATTTCAGAATTTGTCAACACAATTAGTTTGTGTCTCAATTTGAGGTAGATTTCTCAAGACATTGCTCCAAGTTAAAAAAAAAAAAAGTGTGTGGCTTGATGTTGCAAAGTCCTCTTTGGGCGATACTGTATGTTTGAGTCACCTGGTACTCCCAAGAGCATCCAAGCAGTGAAGGTGGAGCACGGAGAGCACAGTCCGGTGCTTATCTTTTGCCCGGAGAGGCACTTGGTACCCTATTTTTCCGTGGCATCTTTAAAATAGCCTCTGTGGGAAAGGATTGGTCTTATCTTCCCTGCAGGGGACGGGAGGCCCGGATGGCAGCTGGCGAGGGCGGAGGAAAGAGGCCGGGCTGGGAGATGGTGGCCCTGAGCTTAAGTCCAGTGCTGTGGGGCCTCTGCAGCAAATGGGTCTTCCTCACCCTTGTCTCTGCATGGGGAAGTGCAGCTGGTCTACACAGCCTGCTCCTCTGTAATGTCCAGTGACCTGGACTTGGGGCTGGCTCCCAGGTGTGATCATTGGAGCTCAGGAGTGGGGACCCGTGGCAGGACCCTGGGGTCAAGCCTGGCTCTTCTTCTTCCTGGCCACACATCCGGGCTGTTCCAGCTAGAAACAGGGACACCAGTAGTTCCTACTTGTCAGCATTACTGAGGTGGACCAAAATGGAGGAGCTCAGAACTGTACTTAGCACGCGGAGTCACTTAATCCGCATTAGCCAATTTTACTATTCACTGGAGTCAAATTTTCCCTCCACAACTAAAATCAGGAAGCCATTAAATGCTCCCCCTCAACTTTCCTTGTTTTTCAATTTCTGCAACAGATTGCAAATTCAGTTTTTCTTCCCCAAGAAGTCAATTTGTCCCTTTCCCTCTGCTATGTTCTTTTCTCTGTGTTACGAAATGAAAACTATGATAGAAACAGACATTCCCATTCTTGGGTCTGGGCCCCTACTTAGTGCCATGCTAGGGAGCACCCCACCCCGAAGGTCCCGGGAGGGGCGCTCAGGGCTGCCCACCCTCTGCTTCTCTCTGCTGCTTGCTCTCCTCCTTCTCCCACTTTGCAGTCCCCAGTACTCAATAGATGGATGGGAAACAGAAGAAAGAAGGATGACGGGGAAGAGGTCCCTTCCTGCATCCGGGTGCCTGAGGGTCCCTGCTGGGTCTGCTTCTGTCCCTTGCAAGCTGCAGCTTTCGGGCACTGGGTCAGTCCTTCCACAAAGAGAAACTGGGGCCAGGGCAGGCTTGTAAGCTTTTAATCTAGAATAAAGAAACTAAAGTAAGGTTGCCCAGATGGAAGTTGTACACACTTCTAGTTCTGAGTTCTACTATTTCACTTTATCTTGGGAGAACTCCTAGAACTAGGAGCATGGTTATATTAACATAAAAATCAAGAACACTGCAAAGGTCAAATATAAGTGACTTGCTGAACTATCTGATTTTCTGAAATTTTTATTCCACCAATTAGAGTTAATTTTTCTTGACTTTACTTCTTTTGCAGCTGAAGAACTTGAACTGAAAAGCCTGTGTTAAGCTTAGAGGGGAAAAAAAAAATTTCCTTTGCTAGGGTAATGTGTCACAAGAGAAAAATCTTGTTTCTTATGCATCTCTGAGTGGCTGATCACTGTCCTCCCCCTAAAAGCTGTCCCGGCCACTCCCTTGCTATCAGGAGCACATGCTTAGGGCCGCCAGTTTTGATAAGAAGCTGGTTATGAAGTAAGTGCACATGTATTTTTTAAAAAGCCTTTCCATCTGGAGATGGAAAACATCTTTTTTTAGATCACATGTTTACTGCTTTGGTAAACAGTAAAATGCTGCTACAGCAATTACCTTGAGGATAAAGGGTTTGTAGACAGATACTTCCTGCACTCACTTCCTACGCTGATAGGCAGCCCAACCAGGCAAGAGTGGGGCAGGAAGGGCTCGCTGTGGAAACTTCCTCTCTGCGAATGCACGTCGTCCATTAATCAGTGTCTCTTCTCCAGCGGGAATGAGCCCGTCCCTCCAGCTTTTCTTGGGAGAACTCTGTCTTGAAACAGGTGAAGATACGAAGTTCGGACACAGTGATTTCAGTCCCTTGTTCTGATCCCTGGTGCTATATTGGGTACAGACATGACCAGACACGTCTATGAGTAATTCTGTATCCTGTATTTTCCTCAGCCCCTTTTGAATCATGGAAAATGATGCATGATTCTAATATTTTTCTTTGAGATTCAATTGAAGTCATTTTCTAGGGTTAATGTCATTTTAGATTTTGCTTTTTTTAGTCAGGCAGAGATCAACAGATTTGGGTTCAAAAATTTTGGCTTCCAGTTGGTTCTCTGTGCTGAGTTTAAAGCGGTCATTGAGTTCAAGGAGTGCATTGTTTAGGCCTTTTGAACAGAAGCAGATAAAACCACAAAGCACAAACACTGAACAATGGAGAATCATCAATTAACCACCTGCAGGATATGTCCTTATGGAAGGGTCCTTTTGTAGAGGGAAAAATATATCAAGTCAGCAAACAATAATGGTGGACAGTAAACTAAATCAAATAAACAGCACCTGAGTCCCTCAACTCCAGCACTGGCGAAGCCCCAAAGAATGACGCTGGTGCTCTCTGAACATGGAAAGCTCCACTCCACCCAGGTCTCCGGCAGAGAGACCTGGAATTGTCAGAGCCGAGCAGCTGCTTACTGTGGGCCCACATCATGCTCGTGGTGCAGCCCCTCCGGAGTGATCGGAAAATACCTTGGAACCATGAAGTCAGTTCGCAAGTGGAGAACAGGGGTTCTTGGGGAGCTTGTGTCTGGTGCACGTGTTCCGTAAGTGACAGGGAGTGCCCCTGGAGCAGAAGCTAAAATGGTTCCGAGAGGCTGCCAGACACAGGTAGATGAAGCAGCATCTCCTGAAGATGCTAATATATTAATGCATTCTTATCATTTTATCCACATGGTCTACGTAGATACATATGGTGTGTGAGGTGATTTGAAATGAAATGGCCTTAGGAGATATTTCCCTTTACAGACTCATCTGTTTACATAGCTTGGTGGAAGACACCTCGTGAAACCTCAGCATGCCCCTGTCTGCCGGCAGGGTGCTTTCTGCCCTGCATCTGTGCCCCTGTGTGTTTGTCGTACAGCTTTGCTACCTTGTGGGACACTCCACAGGGCAGCTGCTTCCTCTCTCATGCTGCCTTCTGCCACTTCTGCCTTTGGCCAGATGGCTTCTCCGGCCCCTAGGGTCCTGTCTGTTTCCCTGCAGCCTGAGTCTCGGCTGTGGGATGCGGTCCCTGGAGGACAGCAGGCAGATTTGTCCCTCTGCAGGGCGGAATGATCCTTCTCGTGCCTCAAGTCGCCCCCACCGCCAGGCTGAGGACTGTTTTGTGTTTGTTTTGTTTTCTTTGGCGTGGAGGAACTGCAGGTTCAATTGACCCGCTGAATAAGAGATGGTGGGAACAAAACAGTAATAAACATTTTCTTCCTTTTCCCATTGCTAAAACAATTATTCAAGGAGGTTAGAAAATAAAAATTTAGAAAAGGAAATTTAAATAAGTGACTTACACCATCAAGGGTCTGTTAATATTTGCTTCTTTTTTCTATTTTTTTTGTCTTGGTCTTTTCTTCATGTGCACAGATTCAATCTTCAAAAAAGGTAATAACATTTGAGAAATTAAATTCATTTTTAATACTCTTTGCCTACCCATTTCCTTTGGTCCAGCATAGTGAAAAGAAGAGAAGGACTGACATGTTTGTGGTCCCCTTTAGAAGTGAAGTCCCCGGTGTCCTTTCTAAGGATGCAGTTTCTTTCTGTAGAGTGGAGCCTTGTTCCACCAGGCCTGGCAGGTGACTTCAGTCTCAGCCTCTCTATCAGATTGCTAGGCTGAGAACGGGTTTGGTAAGCATGATGTTGCCTGCTACTCAGGGTTAAACAGCTCTCCACATCTGTGTACTTAGCCAGAATGTGCTTCAGGGTGTATCTGCCATGGGTTCCTCTTGGTTACTTATCTTAGTATTATTTAACTCACTCTCAATCTGACAGGCATTTTCTGAAATAATCAGGCACCTTTCTTGTGTTTGTTTCCTGTGCCTGTCCTCTGGAGAGGAATCTCCAGCACACTTTGAGATTTGACAGGCTTTTCTGCAGAGGTGAAAGTGTTTCTTGGTACACCATTTGCTACCTTTCTTTTGTTCCTTTGAGGACAGCAGAGAAAAACATAGTGAATCACAACCATGAGACCATTCCAGTGCCCTGAGCAGCACCCTGACCAAACTTCCAGCAGCTGAACCCAGCTGTCTGTGTGAGTCCAGAAAACCATTAGTTTTGATGATTTCATGAAAAAGCAACATGGAGGATAGAAAGATGTCCACTGTGGCCTCCCTACTTCTTCTGCAGCCGAAGGCGTTGGATGAATGAACGTTTTTATGTAATGAGGAGGGAAGCTGGTTCCTGGAGTAGTCTTAGAGTTTAAGAAGTCAAGTGCAATTTTATGCCAACTGCTAAAGCTGACCCATTCTCTAGAGCAGATGAGACATCTACTGAATTATTTTGTTGCTGGGTGATTTCCATGACTAAGAATCTATGGCCCCTCAGGAAAGACCAGGAACTTTCAAGACATAGACTGTGAAGGTGCAGTGGGTACTCTCTGTCTTGAGCTCTGGGCTGTAGTCTTGTATTTGTGCTGATAATGCCTACTCAGCAATGCGTTCCCTGAATGAGTAAATAACTGGCTGGATGGCAAACACACCAGTGAGCACACGTCATTGGTGAGTGCTACCTTAGAGCATATCATTGGATAGTTTGTTTTTTTACATCATAGAAAATGAAGTCCATTTTTCCCCCCAATGGATATATAATTGTAATGTACTTCTTCCTTTTAAGCAATCCACACTTTTCCCCAAAAGTGACTTGAACTATGACTTTTGTCATTTATTTCTGAAATTTCACTGTATATGTTTATAGTGTATGACATGATACTTGGATATACATGTGGATAGTGAAAAATCATTCTCCTCAAGCAAATTAACAAATCCATCCCCTCATGGCACAAGTGCATGTGTGTGGAGCATCTAAAATCTGTTCTCTGAGCAAGATTCCTGAGGACAGATTAATCCTGCGAAGTGTAATCCTCAGTGTTGCAATCAGACCTTTAGACCCCTCTATTCTTTGTCTTTGTGTCTGCTCTTGTGCATCTTTTACCTGCACCTTCCCCATTTCCCATTGCCTGAACTACCAATAACCATTGCTCTGTTTTCTGACTTTATTTCCAACTTTTTTTTTAGATTCCACCTATAACTGAACTCATGCAGTTTTCCCTTCCCTGGCCTGTTTAACTTAGCATCATGTCCTCAAGATTCACCCGTGTTTTGGCAAATGGCAGAATGTCCTTTCTTTTGAAAGCTGAGTCATTATTCCATAATCACAGTTTCTTTATCCATTTGTCCACCGACAGACACTTAGGCTGTTTCCGTATCTTGGCCAAGGTGAACTCAGCTGCAGTGAATGTGGGAATGCAGATATCTCAATGACATGGTGATTTCACTTCCTTTGGTATCCACCCAAAGGAGGGGCCGATGGGTCATATGTAGTTCTATTTTAATTTCTTTAAGAACCTCCATACTGTTTTCTAGCGTCGATATCTTGCTACGTTCCCATCAACAGTGTATAAGTGCTCTCCCTTCTCCCTACCTTTGCTGATGCTTGTTTTCTTGTCTTTTTGGTAGGAGTATAGTGATTTTTCCTCATGGCTTTGGTTTGCCTTTGCCTGAGGATTAGTGGTGTTGAACACCTTTCCATGTACCTGTTCACCATTTTTGTGCCTGATTTGGTAAAAAGTGTCTGTTCAGGTCCTTCGCCCGTGCTTGGGAAGGTGGGATAGGTGTGAGGCTGCACAGAATCTGACTGGGCCGTGACCATTTGTAGGAACCATGCCCGATGCGGGCTTGCCATCTCCCCTGGGCGGTGCTTGGAAATGTTGGAGATTAAACACAGAATCATAGCTCTGGCAACAGGACCTCATTTTGTTCCATGACAAACCAAGGAAGGCATTCGTTCTTACTGAGTAGCAGCCTGTCTCATTGTACACCCAGGGTTGCCATTGGCTCATTTAAATGTTACCCCAAGTCTTTGGGGGCAGGAACTCATGAAAACTTGTATCTAATGAGATGCAATGGGGAATATTTATTTTGTTGCAGTCCTTTAAAATGTCAGTGAAACTCTAATCATTTAAACACATAAGCTGATCTCCATGTACTGGTTCCTCTCAGTGATTTCCAAATTCATTGGAATCTGGCAGGTTACTGTACTTTACATGTTATAAGTGACATTTGCAATGGATATGATGCAGCTTAGCTTTTTCATTAATAGCTAAAGTTTTGCATTTCATTGCAAGGTGATCTGCTTTACAATAAAGGTTAATTTCAATGGCATTTAATAACCAGCTTATTCAAGGGAGTTCATAAAATTAGATTTCCTACTAAAATTTAAAAATTGGCATGCATATCACTTAACTTAATGAGCCTTACTGGTTAAAATGTTATGTACAAAAACAATGAAAATGTGAACTTTCATACAATTTATTCTACTATTATGAATTGTTTTTTCTACATAATCATTTAAGAATTCATCTCACCATTGTCTTCACAATGGCCAATACATAAGTGCTGCCATTTACCATTTGCTGAATGAGTGAATTAATGAAAAAATGATCAGATGTACAGTATAAAGAAATCTTTCCCAGAGGGAAGCATGTACTTGGCAGTGAGTGTGATTAGAAGCAAACTATAATTTTCCTTTTCCTAGCAGAAGCTATAATCTAGCTTTTTAGGAGTTAAAGCAAAGGAAACAGTCTTTATTTGGAATCCAGAATGTTGGAAGAAACTTGACTGTTCACCCACACATCCATTGTGTCTCAACCTGATTATGAGTTGGATCAGTGTGTTCTTAATTGTGTTAGGATAATTAAAAAGGAACTCCTAGAAGGACTAGAGTTTTTTGGAGGAGCAAGGATGCACGGAGCAATCATAATTGACTAATTTGCCCACAATTGCTGGTTGAAAAACACAAAAAGGAAATTAGATTTTAATTTCCTTTAGTTGCTTGTTTTTAACTTCTAACTTTATTTTCAAATAAGTATAATTTGGGGAGATCTGAAGATAATTTCTCACAACATCTCCTGATGATGGTGAACCCATCAGAATGTGAACCACACACTTCTCCCCAGGGGTACTAGGATTATAGTTTTCTAACTAGAAAAATCAAGGCATGCTCAGATGGAAAAATTTATATGAGAAAGTATGCAGAATTAGGATTCTCTGTCTAATAAAAAATCCAGGCTATCTAGTTGCTGTGACCTGGGAGTAACGTAATTCTAGGTACAAACCCCGGCACTTTTGCAAATTGTATTAACTTTATGAGTTAACAATTAATGGCCCCAGAATGGAACAAAAGTATTAAAAATTTGAGTATTTACCACAGGTAGCATATTAGTTTTCCAGGGCAGCTGTAACAAATCACCACAACTAGGTGTGTTATAAAAAACAATAAAGGAGGTCGAACATCCAAAGCAGAGCGTCACAGGGCTGTTTTCTCCTGGCGCGGGGGGTGCGGGTCGAGGGTCCGCTCTGCCTCTCTCCAGGGTCTTGCTGTTACCACCATCCTTGTGGTCCATGGCCTGTAGATGCGGCATTCTAGCCTTTGTCTCTGTCTTCACACAGTGACTTCTTCGTGTCACTGTGTGCCCCATATTGTCTCTTATAGGGATGCTGTCCCGAATGCAGAATCTACTCTCATCCAATGAGCTCACTTTAGCCATTACTTACGTTATATCCGCAAAGGCCCCACTTCTAAACAAGACCATGTTCTGGGGCTCCAGGTTTGGGTGACACTGTTGTAGCCACCACAGGTGGCAAGGGGACAAGCAAAGCCCCCTCAAGGGTGGGGGCTTCTCTCCTCCACGTAGCTTGCCAGTTGGAAGAGCAGGGTCCCACACACCAACAGCCCCTCATGAGAGTGGCACTGCTGCATGGGTGTGTACGCATGCATACAGAGCACTTAGGTGTGAATGGCACTTTGAAAGGCTGCAGTGCAGTTAGCTTTAGTGAAAATAATAGGAAACTTAATGCATGCCTGTCAACCATGCCATTGTTGGGTCCCATATGATAATCAAAATAAAATCACTGTAAGGCAAAGTGTTTACTTTGCAACTGTTTCAGTTTCACAAGATACTGAGTATGATGTTGTGGTTTCCCTTATCTCATCATTTTACTTGGTAAATGTGAAGAAGTGCAAGAAACCCAGGGCAACCACAGGGCATTTGCTACTCAGGCAGCCAGTAGCCCTCAGTCTGCTTGCCCGGACCACACAGATAGGCGAGTGACCTGTTAGCATCTTCATAAAACATGCCTTGTGAGGCTTCTTTCACGAAGCTCTTGGAGTTGCATCTACACAGTGCTCAAAGTCCATAAAATGGACTAATATTATCAGGCTCTATCACTTCCTTTTTGCGCTCTGTCTTTGATATCTGCCGAGGTTATACACAGAGAGGATTTGGGTCCAGAAATAGGACCTGCCCCTAAATATGCCAATGTTACATTCTGCAAAATGGATTCAATTCCATGTGAAAAATGGAACTTTATCTTGCATGTGACAGTGAAGACTCTGCAAAGATTGCCTTGGGAAGAAATCGCAAGATGAAAGTCAGAAGCAAGCCAGGGTCTTGTGCTGTCTGTGTGTGCCCCGACTAGTTCAAGGGCCTAGGATGGTCATCCCAGGGTGGAAAACCAGCCAGCTTGAGTGTGCGTTCTCATCTCCACCTTGCCTCAGACCAAGGCATCAAGAGACTCCGAGGGTGAGATTCACACCCATGAATCTTTTGATTTCGTCCAATTTGGCTGCAAAAATAGAGCTGGTGTGAATCCCTGGGGGGTGAGAGGAATGAGTCCTGTTTGTTGTACTTTTAAAACTAGTATTCTGTGCAGTCCGGATTTATTCTTGGCCTGTAATTGCAAGTCGTGAAAGCAAGACCCTGTGGGCTGGGATATCTCACCCTGCCATATTTTTCAAGGTGACACGCACCCTCTGTGATGGCACTTTCATGCTATTATTGGGGCCAGTCTTGTGTCCGAACTGGGCTTGAGGAGAGGTAAAGGCCATTATGATGACTGGATTAAAACCTTGGGGCAGATCAGTTTGCGTAGCATATGCATCCTTGTGTTAAGCATCTGAGCTGCAGGCACACTCACATCTCCATGATGCCTTATGTGTACTTCAGTATTTTCTTGCTTAAATGCCAGTGATGCCATGTAGCCCACATCAGCTCATAGCCACCTGTAAGCTGTAAGAGCCTCATCCTTTACCTATTGATTGGTGGTGTACATGACAGTCCAGGGACTCAGTATCAACTCACACCCAAGAAAGCCACCACTGAATGGTAAGTTAAAAGACTCAGATGTTTCTTTGCTGTGCTGAGAGATTATTTTTAACTGTAGCTTTCCTGGTGGATTCCCTGATTGTTCCACCCTTCTAGGATCTTGGGTTAGCTCGGTCAGTTATAGTGTGTACTCACAAAGGCAAAACTGTAGGTTTGTTCTCTTTGAAGCGAGTAGCTTCTTGGAGATTAATAAACAAGCACTTCTGTGACCACAAGCCTCACTGCTTACGCAGTGCCCGCATGATGTGAAGAAAGGGTTGGAAGGTGAAGGAGCCTACTGCAAACATTCCTGTTGTGGGAAAATGAAAACCCCCCTGCAAGCTGTGTTCCTATGCAGATGCAGGTCGTGCATGAGAACAAGTAGGTCTGGTTGCCCCCATCCTAGCGGCATTTCTGAAAAATCCCTGGGAGATTTCTCACACCGATCGCCTCAACCCACACTGAGGCTGGACGTTCCCTGTGCTACCCTCAGAGCCATTGCCCACCTCGCCCCCATGCTGTCATTGGTGCACATCTGCAGCAAGGGGCCGTTGACGTGCAATTCAAATCTGGCTGTTTAGTCTTGAGGAGGGGGAGGGTTCTGTCTCTTTAAAGTTTATAACGGTTGGACAGAGCTTGTCGGGTGAAGGTTAATTGCTCTCCAGTTTAAGCAGTTCTGTACCCAGATGGGTTATCAGGGCTGAACACTCGTTACAAGATTAATCTCATTTCCGACAAGACTTCCCTTTCCTTCAACTGATTTTTGCCCAGCCATTGGAGCTGTCGTGGGCCGTTAAAAGGAGGGTGGATTGCTCTGGGGTCTGAATGCTGGTATGCAGAGAAACAATGTCGGCGAGGTCCTATCTCAGGGAACATCTTTAGGAGAGCACATTTCAGTGGTGGTAGGAAGGCTGAGGCTCATAAACAGCAGGACAATTGGAGCACTTGGACCCATGCGCTTGGGGACGGATGGGACTCAAAGGCAACTGCAGCTGCCTCCTGCTTGTAAGACCTTGCCCTGGAAGACAGACCCATGCTTCAGGTTTCATGGCTTTTGAAGTTTTCTAAACCACTGTACTGTGATCAGAGTTTCTTCCCATTGTGATTAGTGCGGTATGTGCTCAGAGGAAGCAAATTTGAGGCGCCAGAGTTGGGATCAGAGCCGGGGAAGAGGGTAAGGCTCTGGGTGCCCATGGCAGCTCCTTCAGCTAATTCCGGGTCTCTGATGAATTTCAGAGATGTCACACCTATCATCATGACATGGTTTCCTAACCATCGTGGGCAAATTTTTCTTTAGTTGAGAACAAATAGCTTCATATCTTTAGCTCATCTCAAGAAATTCTTCCAAGAACACGGCATGGGAACACACCATTCACTTGGGTTGGGCATGTTCGCATCAACTCATTCACGTATTCATCCCCGATAAACATGCTAGGGCCCTGTGGCAAGGCAGGCAGGTGCCCTCAGCCAGGAGGAGGGTCGACAAATAGAACACAGGTAAACCAAACTCCACACGTCAGAGGCCTGAAGAAGTTAGGAGAAGGCAAGGTGGATCCCAGGGCCGGCTGCCTGGGGTGGAATTTATATATTTTATTTTATTTTTGTTTTCCCACTGCTCTTTACTCTACAGGCATTCGTACTTAAGCTGGTCAGGTCCTCGCCCACTTTCTCTCCCGTCTGTGGCTGGTGACAGGCAGGGTTCTGAGAGCAGGGAGAGGACCTTGGCCGGGGCCGCCAGCCCCCTTCGCCCACAGTGTGGCTTGCAGTCCTCCCAGCACCGTGTGAGTGGCCACGGTCTCCATCTCCATCTTCTACCTTCCCGCTGCAGCACAGCTCTCTTGACCTGAGTTGTTTGACTGGTGCTCACCCAGCCCAACCGCGAAGGGCAGGGCCCAGAACCACCATGGAGTCTGACGGCTGTGACACTTGGTGTCCACACCCGGCCCAGCTCTCACACCTGCTGCCTCTGGCTCCGCCTCTCCTCCTGGGGTGGAATTTAGATAAGGGGGTGTGGAAGGTGCCAGACGGGACCCTCAGGCTACAGGAGAACAAGCTTCTGTCCACGGAGAAGGGCTGGGGCCATTGAAGAGTAAGAACCGAGGTCCTGAGACAGGGACAAGTGTGGGGCTCTGAGAACCCCCTGCCCTCCTTTCACAGGGGTGGGAGGACAGGAGTTCTGCTTGGAGAAGGCCTGGTGCCCCAGGTGTGGTGAGGCACCATTGTGGCCACTGGGTCCCTCTCCACTAGGAGTCAAAAGACAGAGAAACGCACTCTGGTGCAGGGAACCAGTGAAATAGGAGTGCCTTTGCAGGAGGCCAGCATGAGAGAGATAGAGGAATATTTAAATTACTCGGGGTATCTTTGCTTGTCATTTCATCCCATCTCATCTCAGGGGCGGGGCTGTCCAGTACGTTGAGTGACTGTGCAGTCCTTTCCGTCCTGGGCCATGGGCATCGTGGGGGGCATGGGAAAGGCTGGGGTGCAGGGTGTGAATCCACAGAGGCACTTCACAGAGCGCCCCCTAAGTGTGCCCACCTCATGAAGACCCTGGAAAGCACCCTTGCGTGCACCCACCCATTTCGCTGAGAAGAGAGCGTTGCATGAGCGTGGCACCCAGGGACCATCTGGCTGACTTCTTAGCACACTTTTTCCCCAAAGACAAAAACTACCACTCTAAAGGCTTTGATGAAACCCTGCTCCTTTCTTCTAACAACAAGGGCTCCATGGTCACCACTTCCTGGACAGGCCGGACTCTCCTGTTCCAGTGACCGTGTTGGAGAGAGCATTTTGTCTGGTTCTCAAGCCGTCTGTGACTTGCTCGGAGTTGAGTCCATTTTTATTTGTTTTTGATGGATTTAATTTGTGATGCTGTCGGGAGGACCCAGGCTGTGGCCCATGCTGGGCAAACATCCCGCCCCCATCCTAGCTGAAGCCCACCCGGAGCAGGCAAGCTGCCAGAGGAGGAGGCAGGAGGGCGGGAGTTTGAGTCTTCGGTGTCGCCTCCCTCTGGGCCTCAGAAGCACCGTGTGGCCGTGAGGATGAGCCCCTGGGGGATGCGCCCAGGCTCTGCCGCCCGAGGTCAGCAGGAGGGAAGAGACCACGCATGGAAAGATGCCCGGTCAGTGTGCAGGGAGGGTCCCCTCTGGTCACCTGCACTGGTGGCGGTGTGGCAGTGGTGGGGTTCAGGTCTCCCCACGGAAGGCTGTGCCATCTTCCTCCCAAGAGTCCCGGGGGACACGTGAGCCCACAGGGCCTCGCAGAGGGCAGCGCCCAGAGGCCCTGCCAGAAGTCCTTCAACCTGGCCCACCTCAGAGGCGGAGTGGACAGGGTGTCCTCTCCTCGGGCGGCAGGGCTCCCGTGACTCATAGGCTGGCAAGAGCGGCCCCTCCCAGAGTGTGCTGCCTTTCCTGGGAAGGAAGCACTCCTCGCAGGGTGGATTTACAGGGAGTAAACTTTTAGCCACTCTTCTTTGGCCCCTGTCAAGGAAAAGTAGAGTTGGTGCATTTTTTTTCAACTTCTGCTTTTGTATATATATATTTCTGTTTAAATTCACCCCACATTTTTTGTTGTTGTTTTTGCAGTACTGGGGACGGAACCCAGGCCCTTGGCCCTGAGCTACGTCCTACTCCTTTTTATGTTTTATTTTGAGACAAGGTTTCTTGAAATCAACCTGTGATGGGCTCAAACGTAATGATCCTGTTGCCTCAGCCTCCCAGAGTATGGAATTGTAGGCATATGCCACCATAGCCGGCTACAGACTCACCCATTTTTAGTGGGTAGAACCTACGTGAACTATAAAACAATATCTAAACCATACATTTAAATACAACTTCATTTCCCAAAATAATAGTGTCCTTAACGCTTGTGTTTAAAATTTGTTTTCCTTTTTCTTGAGTTTCTTTGTGGCCAAAAAGAATCTTTCCTTCTAGGCATGGGATAAATGCATCTAACGTTTTGGCCCTTCTAGATCTGAGTCCATTTCCCACATGTAGAGCTGGGATGAAGCTTGAATCATTATCATTTTACCCCGGTCTGGTACCTGAAACAATGATGTTCTCTTCAACAAAAGAGAACTTTGAAGCTGGATGTGGTGGCGTAGGCTTGTCATCCCAACACTCAGGAGGCTGAGGCAGGAGGATCGCTGGGAGTTGGAGGCCAGCCTGGGTTATATAGCAAGTTCAAGGCCAGCCTGAACTGCACAGTGAAACCTGCCTCAGAGAGGAGGGGGAGAAGGAGAAGATAAGTGATTCTGCTGCACCCACACCTGCACAGACCCATGTGAGGCCCAGGCAGAAGGGACGGAAGTGATCTTAAATCCCACTGAGTACGTCTCTGGTCAGGGCTCAGCTAGGGGCAGAGGGAACTCCCAGTGTGTGTAGGAAATCTGAGCTCTGATTCCACCTCTTACTGAGCAGGGCAAAAAAATGGTTTCCTAGGGTGATGGACCCCGGATTTGGGTTATCCTGAACAACCTCTTAAGGGGTGCAGTCATAGCTGAGCGGTCAGCGCCTTGGCCTGTCCCACTGGGAGGGTACTAAGGCATCACCCACTTCCCGCAGTTTCCTCCTGTGTGTGGCTGAAGCCTCATCCTGGCCAGACGCCTTCTGTCCCACTCCAGTGTTTGGAGACACAGGGAGGACAGGCAGCGCTTTCTTCCTCTGCACTCACAAGCCTGTTTGCTTCCCTTCAGTAAATCAGCTTCTGGAGCCACCTTCCTATAACATACTTGGTCTCGTCCCCACCCTGCTGAAAGGCCTTTTTCAGCTCCCTTTTGAGAAGTCTCCTTGAGGACCAAATGCTTAGTGCATCATTAGGCAGCTTCCCCTAGTCACAGTCCCACCCACCACCCGGAACTCTGGAGGGGATTTCCAGGAAGGCTCTGGTTCACATATGCTGGCAAACTCCTACTCATCTTCCATGGCCTATTCCCAACTTCCCTACCTGGTTAGGTCAGGCTGTTTACTTTGTACATTAACACTTGCCTGGGCTTGAGCTTGGACTCCGGAGTGGTCTCTATACCAGTGAGCCCAGAGATAGGAATCCCTGACCTGATTCATTGGTCGTAGCAGAGAAATCCTCTTCATTAGGAGAAGCTTGGTGTGGAATATGACAGGAGCTGTCACTTTAGCTTTTATGGGGTTCTTGAAAATGGGTACCTTGGCCTGGGTTTCAGTGGGATCTGTCTGGTCATTTTTATGAGCAAAAGCCTGTGGGGGGTTGCTGTCCAAAGGTGGGAAATTGTCAAACTCTTCTCCATTGACCCCTGGGATCCATGCTGACTCAGAGCCCCTTGCTGTAAGGGACTCTGTCTTGCCTCTGCTTCTGGTGCTGGTGTGATGCTACACTCCTGCCATCTCCCACTCTGCATGGACCCGACACGGGAAGGTTATCTGTGGGGCAGACAAGGATCATAGCAGGCGTAACAGAAGCCTTTCCCTAGTGGTGCACAATCACCAAACCATTTCCATTCCGTTTTGAAAACTCTTTGGGGGAAATCATTTCAGATCTACAGAAGTGCTGCAAAGACGGTACAGAGAGTTCTTGTGTCCCTGACCCAGCTTCACCTTGATCAAAACCAAGAAATGAACACTGGCTCAAGGTTACTAACCAAGACTTAGGAAACTTGGCTCCCAGGCCAGAGCCAGCCCAGGCCTATAAAAATAGGTTTTATTGGAACACAGCTATGCCCTTTGACTGCTTCCGCGTCACTGTGATGGAGCTGGGTGGTGTCCGAGGAGACCATATGGCTTAGAAAGCTGGAAATGTTTCCCACCCAGCTCTCGACAGAAAAGGAAAAATAAAAAGATCACCACCCTCTGCTTTTATGTAAACAACAGACTTCATCCACATTCCACATTTTTTTGTTGCTGTCCCTTTTCTGATCCAGGGCACCCCATGACATTTACTTGTCGTGTCTCCCGTCTGCAACTGTTTCTAGTTCCTTCCTGACCTTTCATGACCTGGACATGGAAAAGTCCCGCTCAGGTGTGCTGCAGGTTGGCTTTCTTTTAGGAGAACAGAGGTTACAGAGTTTTAGGAAGGACATCTCAGAGGAGACGCATCCACCTCAGTTGTCATCTCTGTGTGTTGGCCAGCTGTGTAGACCCGGATTGCCTGACTGATTCGTTGTCCGACATTTTCTCCACCTCAGTTACCAGGTTCCCCTTCCCGCCTGCTCTCCTTAGAAGAACTGATCACACCCACCCTTCTGGGGAGGGAATGGAGCTCCGTCACCTGGCGGGGAAGTAATCAGAGGCTGTGGGCCTATGTTAGCAGACCTAATGGCCAGATACTTTGAGGGAAGGATTCATCCGGCCTGCCACTGTACTATGTCTCCTTAATACACCTCCCACAAATTAGGGCATCCATCAGTAAGGCTTTTTGCAGCACTTAGGGTGTGGGGTTCCAGTGGGAGCTCTTTCCCTCATTCCTTCCATGCTTATTTGAAAGTCTCCTCTAAAGAAGAGCCATTTCTTCTCCACTATTTATTTAATTCTATCATTAGTTTATTAGTATGGGTACTGGGATTTTTTTTTTTTTATTCTTCAGGTTAAAATCCATTACTATCCTGGTATATTTTGTAGCCCAATGTGTCCCAGCTTTAGCCACTGGGAGTGTCTGTGTCCTTTTGACGTGTTTCTGAGACTTCCAGTTCTTCATTTGTGAGCGTTTTCTTTGCTTCATTTGGAAGTGTAGGTGCTCCCTAACTTACAGTGGGCAATCCCAGTGAAACCACTGTAAGCTGAAAATGTAAGCTGCAAAAGTACTGAATAGCGCTAACCTCCCACACATCCTCACAGAAGCAACCCCACACATGGTAGTGTGGACCATCCTCCCTTGGGAGCACACAGCTGATTGAGAACTGTGGTCATTGCTGCTTGACATCACAAGGAGCGACCAGAGTGCATGTTGCTAAGCTGGGAAGATATTACAACTCAGAATTCCCAACAGAGTTGCTATTGATCCTATTGCATGTCACTCTACCGCTGCAAGAAGCGAAAAAGTCCTAAGCCGAGCCGCTGTGATTTGATGCCACCTGTACATTTTTGTGGACAGTGCTGTATTGTGAAAATGTACCACCATGCAAGGTGCCAGCTCAGCAGAAAGCGGTGGGGCGGTGGGCAGGTCCTGGGCAGTGCCTCCTTCTGTGGCTGCCTCCTGCCACACCCTGGGTCTGGAGGCCAGAAACTGAGGGGGGTGAGGGAAGAGAGAGCACGTGTGGACAGGGGCTGCCAAACCCTTTTCCTTCAGGCTGCACCGGGGCTCCTCGAAGTAGAAAAACAGGAAAGTTGGACAAGGTGTCCACCAAGACACAGCAGAGAAACGAGAGAGTGCAGGCTGGACTTCAGAGTTCTGTTTGCCCCAGTGCCACCATTTCCGCTTCCAAGGTCTGGAAAAGAGAAACTAACTCAGCGGCTGGGAGATCCTCTGCTCTTTCCCGCTGGGATCTGGGAGTGCTCTTTTCAAGATGCTCCTTTGCTTTCCTTTCCCTCCTCACCCTCAGAACTCCATCTACATCCTGGAGTCTGAGTTTAGGGCTGCCAAGCCTGGCACCTTCCCTGGCAGCCTCCCCAGCCTCCGCACTGCCCTGCTGTGGAAGGGTGAGACCATTCGAAGTTACAAACATCAGGCTCAAGCAAACTTCGGGCACCCTGCCCGTGGCGCTCTCTCCACAATGGTGGCCACAAAATATATTCTGTACACTGTGTGGAATGGCTGGAAGGGTTAAGGGAGATAATGGTACCAAGGTGTTTATTAACTGTCAATTGCCCAACATATAGTCTAGTACATGGGTTAGAATAATGACTAATGTGACATCCATTTATTTCAGAGAGTGCTAGAATGTAATATTGTATGTGAGCACTGTAAGAATGCTTGTAATCCCGTATCATTTCCCTCCTTCCTCCCTTCCCTCCTTCCCTGCCTCCCTCCTTCCCTCCTTCCCTCCCTCCTTCCTTCCTTCCTTCTTTCCTTCCTTCCTTCCTTCCTTCTGGTATGGGCCAAGAATTGTTCTATCTTCTAGGTGCAAAGTCTCTGTTCTCCGGGGTTTTATGCTCTGATTCTGGTTGTATATTCTGAAAACAAACACTGTTACTTCAGAAAATAACTGTAGAATCAAGAGACCATATACATATTCCTTCAAGGCGATCGTATAGTGCATGCACCATACACACTGGGCCTATGAATTCTCAGACTTTTGATCTTGATGGTCAAATCCAAGTAGAGCAGGAGAAGACAGAGAGTGAGGGGCTGGTTTGGGAGAAAAGTCAGGGGATCTTCTGAGCCTGTGAGTTCTGAGGAGCATTTTAGATTATGAAAATTCTGAACGTAGTTCACCTCGCTAGCTTGGTTCCTGTTCCGTAGCAGATAGTGTTGAATCCTAACTTTCCATGTGGAATTAGAAAAGGATTGGTTTCTTTTCCTTAACAAATAGATAAGGACTCTGAATCATGTTTAATTTTTAAACTTTTTTTTTTGGCTTACGAATTCTCAAACTTTTGATCTTAATGGTCATATTCAGAGAAGAGGAACACTGAAATTAAACAATGATGCCTCACTCATCTTCTTACTTGTGGAAAGCTAATTGTAATTTGATCATTGAGTAATTGTCTTACCTGCTTAGGGTCTTTAATTGGATTTGAGACTCTGTATGAAGGCACGGCAGGTCTACCTGGGAACGCAGACGTGGGACGCAAGTCCCTGTTTAAGACTTTGGCCCCAATAACTATTCTAGCAGCTCTTCCCTTTGTGAGGAGTCCTTTAGGTGTTGCTCTTCTCAAGTGGAGAGGCTGTGGGAATTTAGGATGGATAACTCTCTCTGGTTATAGGCCACACTTTGAAGATGCCCCAGCTCTGCCTGTGACTTCCAGAGCACCCTGTCCATCACGACGACAGCCTGAATCACTGCAGGGATCCTACACTCCCTCCTCCTTGGGAGAGAAGATGCATTTGCCTGTAGTGGAAGACTAACCAGTTGTCCTTCCTTGGAGAGCTTTCTTCGTCTTTCTTTACTTTAACACTTAAATCAAACAACAGAACTATTTACTGACTTTCATCCCTGATCTCCTAATCTAACCATGGTCTCTGTACAAATGAAAACTTTTACAAAGTCCTCAATGTTTGTGTGCCGTTCACTGGCAGCCACTCTGGGGGCCTAAACTCGAAGGCAGCTAGAAGCATAGGGCTGAGACAGCGAGACTGCGTGGAGGTTGGAGAAGCCCAGGGTCAATTTCTGCAGGGTGACAACAGTGCAGGACCACTCTGACTCTCCTGGCTCAGCGTCAGGTCTTAGGTCAAACTCGACAGGAGGTCTTCCAGGCTCAGCATCTTTATTAGCATCTGATTTAGACTCAAAATGTATATTATTTAACCAGCTCATTTTTCTAATGTCACTATGGGAAAACTGTCATTGCCCCTTCGAGAAATAAATAAAATAGAATCTACCAGTGCGAACGTTGATTGTACTTTTAGCTTTCGTTTTCCATATTCTGAAAGCCAGGTCAATTTTATTTGGTTCCTGGTACAGGATTTTGCTTATGCAGCAGCTTGTTCTAAGTAATTACAAAGTGTAAAAGTGGAAGAAAAAAGCTACTACCCTAGAGTGACTTAGGGTTTTAAACATTTCTGTGTCCCCTCTGTCACCCAGGGAGTAGATGGCCAATATCTATTTAATTAGTTAAATGCAAGTAGAGCAGGAAAAGATGCACAGGGAATCCCCGCAAGTAAATGAGTTCTATTCTACCAATAGGAATAATTTATTTAAAAAGGAAAATTTTACAACTCAGCTTGATGAAGTTAGGGCCAGGCTGTAGGATCCTGGATATTGCTTTCTTTCTGCCAATGATCCAAAACATTTACTTAGATAAGTTAGTACTACTACTTCATGGACTTTAACTTAATCCAATATAAATAGCAGCTGACAATCATAATAACGGGAATGCTTGTTATATGCCCGGTATTGTATGGGGTGTTGTATAGATCGACACAGGTAGGACAGGTGGGTGTGATCAGAACCCCATTTAACAGGTAACAGAGGGGGTGCAGAGAGGTTAAGTGTCCAGCTGCACCAGACCCACAACTTGGCAGTGGGAGAAGCAGAAATGAATCAGACAGCCCCATCAGGAACTTCTGGTTTAGTGATCTGAGACAAACACGTAAGCCATAGGAGCATCTAGCATCCCCCACTAATTTCAGACATCTGTGTGCAATACAATAATAAAGTTAAAAAGACAAATTGGGGGAAATGGCTGTAACAAATTCTACCAGTGTTCAATACCCGCAATAGATGGAGATTATATTAGAACCAAATGAGATTGTGTGTGTGAACACACTCCATGAGCTGTAAGCAGGAGGGAGTGTGAGAGGTTATAATCTTACGCCAGCATCATCTCATTAGCATCAACAGGCAGCCTGTTTACCTACAATTTCATTACCTAGAAAATAGCAAGACCTGCTTAAGAGCTGCCTGTAAGTTCTGTTTTCCTTTCTCCTTCAGGTTATTTGAAAACAAAAGTGAAAATTAATTTAGTATGTCATTAGGTATATTTCTTCCAAATCAATATTGCCTAAAAGAAAGAAGGAGAGTACCCCAGAGCAATTAATAACATGGTTCCAGGGGAGTGCAAGATGCAGTTAATTTTGTCGATATGTCCTCATTCATTGTCCCGAGAAGGCAAGCTGTCACAATCATCTGAGGGCCCCTCATGGACCTGCTGTTTATGGGCATTTGTAGCTGAATTTCTATGACACTCCCGTCCAAAGAAACGGGGGCTATGAAGATAATGGGGTGCAAGTGGCAGATGGCTAGACCCCTTGGGTTCTCTTGTAAGATGTATTTAAATTTGGGCACAAGGCATGGTGCAGAGTGATTGTCACTGTGTTTGCTGGTAAATTCTTGAGTTCAGAGAGGGACAGATATAGAGAAGATTAGAACCAAGGCTGTCTGGAGTCATGAGGATGAGGTTGAACTTCAGCACAGATTGGTGGGTTCTCTTGGACTGAAGACATTGTGCCGTCCTACTTGGAAATGCATCTGCATGGAATCTGAGGTGCACACCCCCATGGACATGCAGTCCCTTCAGGGTCTCAGGAGGTCTGGCTTTATTCGGCAAGGAAGCTGCAGGCCTGGCCTTGAAGCCACACTGTCATTGTGCACGCTGCCTTCACCATGATGGCAGCTGTCTTTGGGGTGGCTCTGTGAGGTGTAGGGGAAGGCACCCTTGGGTTGTAGTTTCCAGGGGGACTTGAGAACACCCGACTCTTGCCTCTGCTATGACTTCTGCTTGAGCAACCTTAACTGTGGGGTGACTGGGGCAGCAAGTCATCTCCTGACTCTTGCCAAGAAAAAAGTCTTCAGGAATGATGAGAATTTTGCAAATCATTGTCTCCACATTATCTTTTGCTTTTAGAAAGAAGTTCCCAGTACCCATGCCCTCTTCATCCTAGTTTTCCTTTTGACATCCAGAGAAACATGAGGTGTGATAGAAAAGTATAGTAGATATTCAAATTGTAAGTTTTTGATAGTACAAATGCATTGCCATGAGTCCCTCTCAAAATCTTTCTCCTTTCTTTGAACACATTCATCCCACCGTCCTTGCCACTTTCTGCAGCAGCTCTGGAATCCTCTTTCTTGAGTGTCTTTAGTTGTGCTGTCTTGGTTGCCTCAATGTCCTGAATTGATTCAAAACATTGACTTTTCATGGTCATTTTTAGTTGGGGGCAGAGCCAGAGGTCACACGGTGCCAGATCCAGTAAATCAGGCAGATGAGGACACAGCATTATGTTTTTATGAGCTGCCTTTCTGTGGAATAGCACTTGGCAGAAGCATTCATCGTATTTTTGGTCACAGTTTGTAAAGGCACTCAGGGAAGAGGACTTTCAGAACTTCTACAGAAAGTGGCAGGAACTACGGGATAAGTGTGTGTGAAGTGAGGGGAGGACTTTGACAGGGATTCATGCCAATGTGTCTTTTACTGTAAAATTTTTAAAAATTTAAATTTTGTATCTCTCAATCGCACCTTGTAGTTTTTCCATTTCTTTCTTTCTCTTTCTCCTCCTCCTGCTCCTCCTCTTCCTCCTCCTCCTCCTCCTCTTCCTCCTCCTTCTCCTCCTCCCCCTTCTCTTTCTTTTTCTTCTTCTCCTCTTTGCATTGCCCAGGATGTCAGAATAGCTTATCAGGCCCTATAGCTCTGCAAAGGGAGAGAATATGCAGATGGGTCTCCGCAGCTCGGAGGGGAGTACTGTTGCTGCGTACCCGCTGGGTGGTGGAAATCAGATCTCACTCTGCCAAGGTCCTGCTCTGGCTTTCTGCCACACATCTTGTCCCCAAGCTTCCACCAGGTCTGACGTACAGTCATGGTAGACCAGGAACAGTTTCACCTATTCTCCCTTTCTGCTCCCTGCTGCTACCACTGGCGCACTGCCAGTGCGATGTTTAAAGAAGGCAGGAAGCTCGCAGGGAAAAGACAAAGGCTTCATTCCCAGAATGCGTAATGACCCACTCATGATTCACCACTGAGTTGGGCGTGCACGTACCCCTGTACCCGTCTGTCACGCACACACACTGTAAATACCTGTGTACATTTTGTTGCTTAGGTCAATTTCTACATCATGCGCCAGAAAAGTAGATTTTTTTGGTATTTGAACTTTGCTTGGAATGCACCAACTGATTATGTCACTTGCATATTTATTGTCTTTCTGCCATTTGGGCCCTGAAACACAAATACTGAGTAATTCCTGGAAGGCTCAAAGTCAAGGTGCCTGTTAGTGGGTGTTTACTGGCTACAGGTCCAAGTCCTTTGAAACCGGTGACTCTATGGGAACACATTCACAGTTATAGGACATTTTGGTCTTTCTCTTTCGGGGTCCTGCTCTGAATTTCCATGACTTGGTCCCTGAAACACTTCCTTGTAACACTTCCTCTGTCTCTCCTCCTCCTGTGCGCCCAAGGACACAACACGCTCCCACACCTGACTTGTTAGTGTAATGTACTTGTTCATTGCAATGTGTGTTTTTGGTTTTGCGCTCTGATTTCAAGTGCTCTTTGAAAAACCAAATAATGTGCAAAAGATTTGGAGTCATGTAGGAGGCAAGGGGCCTGTTCGGGGCAAAAAGGAAGAATACCATCTCGTTCCTCCAAGCGCACGCTTCCGAGGGTCTGTGCATGGCCGCTGAAGCAGTGGGAGCACCAGGTTTTCACCCAGTGCACCTCTTGCCTTTGAGCTCCAGCCATGCTGTGCTGTTTCTTCTCTCTTTTGTTGGCTCTTTCAACTGAACTGAAGCTGGAACTTCATGCAGACAAAGAGCAAAGTCTTTAACTCTGACTTGAGTGCCAAGACTGGGTCCTCTTTGTGTTATATGTCCATGCTGGGAATCAAACCCAGGGACTTGTGCATCTTTGATAGATATTCTACTGCCGAGTTCCATCTCTTCATTGGGTCCTGATTATCATCATTTCCTGAATTTACAGAATAAGAGGCTTTCCCAGAGAGCCTTCAAATGATGGAGGTCATCCGTGTCGAACTTAACCTTCCTCTTTGCTTGCTTGGAGATGATCTTCTTTGCTTAAGACACTAACAAGAAAGTTAACAAGGTCAGACCCCTCTTTGCAAGACATGGACTTTAAGGGGCTGGAACATGTGGGGCACTGGGACCTGGTGAAGAGATTTGGATTTTACTTTTGGGTAGTAGGGGGACTTGGTAGAATTATCATTCCTGGAGAGAAAGCCGGTATTTGGTTTACACATGACTTCCCAGAACCTCACAGCTCAAGGGTTCCATTCTGTTATAAGTTGTCCCTCACTTGGGGGAAACCATAGTCCCAGCCGATGAAACCAGTACTTTGCAAAGTTGGTTAGTATGAGTCATTGGCTGGATATCTGACTTGATTCCTGCAAATACTGTGCCTGTGTTGTGCACAGAGGGGCCATCTACAGAAGGAATGCCCCAAACTCGACATTCTTTAAATTCCGGACTTATTTTTGCTTTCAATACATATTCCCTGGCTTTGGAGGCAATCTTCCAGAATCCTCAGCCCCAGAGGGGCCAGTTTACCATACCATGTAAGATGTATGCAGCCCTGGCCAGTGTAAGCCAAACAGTTCACACTTTCTCGTTCATAAAAAGTCATAGTCAAGTGTGCCTCCCTGAATAAGAAGGATATTAGCCTCCACATGATGAGATGTTCGCATGTCCACTTCACAGACTGCAGCACTGGAACTATTGTGACCATAGAGATGAGTTTTCTTCACAGTCCTAGATTCAAAGATGCAAGATACTCAGAGCCTGAGCACAAACCATACAGGGATACAAGTCCCCAACATCGTTTTACACATGATTTCAATATGGACTGAATGTCTCTAACATCAGACATAAGCTTATACAGTAGCTTTCAACATATATAAATGATCAGAAGCATTTGCCACTTGTTCCCAGAGGAAGGGTCTAGAATGCTTAGCTCCCTTAGCTCCACTAGAAATTCACAGCATGAGGACACTTGGGCACATTGGTTGCTTAGGGCTCCCCTCCCTCCTTATTTCGACCTTTCTCCTTGGTAGGGAAAGGATCAAGGAGGCTGATATAGTCACACTGTGCTCAGTACTGGTCAATCAGCTTGAAGTGGTTGGGGTTGTCATTACAAGAGTGGTGGGCTCATAAATTAATTGGCGTGTTTCATTTTTAAAAAGAAAACATTTTATTTTCTAGAGCAGTTTTAAATTCACATCAGAACTGAGCAGAAGACACGGAGATTCCTCATATGTCCTCAGCCCCCTAGATAATGCAAAGTCCCCCAATGTCAGCATCCCCTCCAGAGAGCATTTGCTGTGGTCGATGAGTTTCCGTGGATATGTCATTGTCACTCACAGTGCAGAGTTGATGTTAAGGTTCACTTTTGGTGCTCCTATCTTGTGGGTTTGGAGAATGACAGGGATCGAATGACAGGGATCCCCCATTGGAGTATGCACGGAGTAGTTTTGCCACCCTAGCAATCCTCTGTTCTCTTTCCTGTTCATCCCACCACAACCCCGGTGGTAGAACCATTGATCTTTCACTCTGCCAACGGTTTCGCCTTTTCAGATGTCCTGTCGGTGGGGTTGTGCCCTTCCACAGCCTTTCCAGACCGACTTCTGTCACTCGGAAAACTTCATTTCTCAAAAAGCCTCTCTGCCAGTGTCTTTGTACAGTGAACTTGACTGGCACATTTAAAGTATTTTAAGTGAGTCAGCGAACAGAAACCCACTCACAGAGAACACAATTGCTTTACGTCTAGCCTCCTTGTCTAAGTCCCTCATCACTTCCTATTACAGTTGGGAAATCCACGTTTCCTAGTGCTTGCTTTCTCAGGAGGCAAAGAAGGACATATAAGGTCATTCATAGGACCTGTGAGCAAGTTGAGATTTTAAAATGCAAGCCCACCCCCAAAACATCTTCCCAGAAGGACCGTCCCGCTCTTCAGGTTGTTCCACCATGTAAGGCACTGCTTTGGATTGAACAGAGAGCTTCCTACCCACACTTGTTCTTGTGTCCGTGGTAGCTTTACTCACCCAGGCCTTCATGAGCATTATGGATGGGAAAGGTGTGTGACCATGCAGAGCAGGAGTGACAAGACAGGCAAAACTGGCTCACACTGTGTCCCAGTGAAAGCCACATTCTCCATGGGGCATTCTAGGGCTTTGGAATCCAGGACCAGGCTGTGGATTCCACTGGTGCTTCCACAGATCTCCTACTCCACACGCAAAGCCCCCCCCACACACAGAGGACGGTCTTTCTTTCATGCTTTTATCCTGGGTTCCCTCTACCCATGCTCCCCACTTATTCCCCAAACCCCCCAATCCCTCCCTTCTTCACCCATCTTCCAGGCAGTCGACCAATGTAGCCCCGCTCTTGGCTTCTGCATACTAGAAATCCATGCAACAAATAAGCATCATGTGTACATGGTGTGTGGGCACTTTGCTAGGCACTGGAAAAAGAGGTGGAAAAAACCCCAGGCCTCAGGGGCTGGTATTCTTCCGAGACTGGTAAATCTCCCATTCCTCCCTCCCAGTGTGCTTTTGTTCCCCTGTTAAAGTAACTGCAGTCAGTCTAGAATAACAGACGAGGAGGATGAGCCCTCTCTATGCTGCTGTCACTGGAGCCTGTTGGAGTTGCCTCGCACGTGGCAGATGCCCAGTGCTGTTACTTATGTTACACATTTCGGGCACTCCATATTGAAATGAAGCACCTACGTATAAGCCCCAGGAAGCATGTAAACACGGAAGGTCTTCCTATTTCTAAGTGCAAGATACAATTTTAATCATTAAAATAGCCTATGTTGGTTATTTTTTTTAAATCAAATTATCCTTAAGACTAATCAACAGATGCCACCTGCCAACCCAGAGAGGCACCAGGTGTGCTGATGAACGAGCCAGGAGACGGGCAGGGAGTGAGGGGTGGTGTCTTTAGCTGCCCAGGACCCAAAGCGTCTGCAGGCTTAGCAGTGAGGAGGTGACCCGCAGTCTCACCCATTTCCTGGGAGTCTTGGGCCCTGACAGACCTGCTTTCTCTTTTGCCAAAAGTCACCCCACTTTCAAGAATCCTTAGCTGGAAGCAAACGTGTGTGCTTTGTGGATAGTAGAAGGTGGGTGGCTGCTTCTTTAGTGGATTCTGTCCAGCGTCGGAGTCGAGGGCCAGCACTCAGCAACTGGGATGCAAAAAAATGCCAGGTCCCCACTCTTGGGTTTGAAGTCCATAAATTCCAAATTTGACACATCACCAAGTGCTATTTTGGAGGGTCAAGATTAGCTTTTTTCATCCGTTAAGAGCTGTCCATCGTCGAGTTAAGGGAATGGCTGATGAGATTCCTTTTGCTCAGTGCTCAGCTACTAACACCACACTCTTTGTGAAGTGTTTTGTTGCCAGCAGGCTGGGGTGCTTTGGGGCGGGGGCACAGGCCGTGCCCCAGCTGTGTTGGCACCCTCAACAGCAGTGGTTCTCCAACGTCTGGTCTCGGGACCCTTGTGCATGCACAAAAATGAGGAGGACTCCAAACAGCAGCTGTTTGTATGGTTCGTATCTATTGTTATTTGCAGAACTAGAGGTGAAGCCAGAAAATTTGAAACATTTACTTAGAAATTCATTTTAAAATAACAATAATAAATGCATTACAGGTCAGCACAAATCACATATTTTTATGAAAACTGTTTTTCCAAAAAAAAAAAAAAGAAAATAGTGAGATGAGTAGCACTGCATTGCTGTTGTTGCTATGGCTGTTGAGCAAACCTCTTGAATGCCTGGAAAGCAGCTGGAGTCTCGCGTCGGCTTCCGCTCCCTTGATGTGCGCAATGGCACACATCATATCCCTCTGGAAAACTTTTGCACCCGCGAGAGGATGAGGGTGGGAAGGCACAGCGTGTGCTCCTGTGTTCGGGCAATGCCATCCCTTGAGGGGCATTGGGACCCCAGGGGTTCCATGGGCCACATTTGAAGAACCACTGACCTCTGTCACTTCCTGTGGTATGTGGCACTGAGCTGTGCTAGGGGACACAGCAGTGAGCAATGGGACAGATTCTCAGTCCTGCAGCTTACCGACGTTGAGGGTTGAGTTGTGTGCCCCTAAGTTTCTGTGCCGACGTCTAAACTTCCATACTCTGCATGTGAGCTTCCTTAGAGATAGAGTCCTTATAAAAGCAGGCAAGTTACAATGAGGCCCGGTGTGACTGGAGTCTTTAACAAGGGAAATTGAAACACAAAGACACCAGGAGAAGTTGGCCCCCCAACTGTGCGTCCTCACCTGGATTTCCCACTTTGACGTCCAGGGTGGTGAGATGATAAATATCTGCTGTTCAAGCTTCCGGCCCATGGCACTTTGTTTTGCCAACCCTGGCAGACTAAGGCAATACTGTGTCCCACACGGAATTCCCAGGCAGTCACGAGGCCCAGCCTGCTGAGCTGAGGAAGGTTCCAGAGCAGCAGGCAGACCCCCTTCATCATGGAGGAGACCGTTCTGCTGATGAACTCTGAGAACGGGGTCTGTCCACAGGGGAACACAGCAGAGATCAGGCCATCTAAACACTGCCTTCCCCAAATGCACTGACCATTTTGTAAGGAGGGAAGAACTGGCCTTTGTGTCTCTGTCTAAGCTCAGAAACTTTTGTTCTGAGCCTGGAGTGGTGGTGCACACCTGTGATCCCAGCACTTGGGGCTGCTGGGGCAGGAAGATTACAAGTTCTAGCCTAGCCTGGACAACTCAGTGACTTAGAGAGACCATGTTTCAAAACATACAATACAGAAAGGCCTGGGGATATGGCTCAGTGTGGGCTCAACCTGTAGTACTGGGGGTGGGGGGCGGGGAGAAGGAGAGAGGAGAAAGAAACAGGGAGAAACCTTCACTCTAGTGCACAGTGAGTAGAAAGGAAGCAGTCCCATAGCCGTCCTTTGCCTTCCAAGTCCTGGAGATCTGCAGCCCACCGCACCCTACGCTAGCCCTGGGCAAATAGTGTTTTGCAGCAGGGGGGTACTGTGGTGCTAGTTCTTTTCGGTGGACATAGGTCTGGTTCTCTGGCTGCCTTTCTTGGGGATCAGTGGGGTTCAGTCTCAGCGAGGTAGCGCCCACATGCAACAAACCCTTTAAAAATGTCCATGGACACTGAATGAAGAGCACCCAGGGTCCTAGGCAAGGACAGAAGCTCCCCCGGTATGCGGGCCAAGGGCAAGGGCGGCGGTCACATTTTATGAGATGTGGCTTTTGGTGTATACAGGGTGCGCACACTGTATATTCTGATCACACCGAGTTGGAAAATAATAAAACTTAAAAGATAGAAAGAATGTTCTTTGCAGAGCCCTTATGAGATGGAAAATATTAGTGCGTCTCAGGAAAGGAGACAATCCCCGGGCTTCGAGCCAGGACAGCCAGATGAGGTGGCCTTGTGCTCTGACTCATCACCCGGTCCCCTGCAAGGCTCCAAGGCCCCCTTGCTTGGCTCCCCTCCCCCACTGTGCAGGAGCATTTCCTCCCTGGCTGGTCCTGCTCCCCGCGCCCCACCCCAGCCCTTGGTCCCCCACTGGCCCTCACCTCCTTCATCTGCGCTCAGGTCCTCAGGAGGAGCAGCCTGGGCCTCAGCCCCTCCACACGCGGTTTTCCCCTGTCCTCTGCAGACTCCTCACCAGCCCTGCCTCCTTGTCTTCCAGTCCAGCCCGCAGAACTCAACCTGCACAGCCTTCACCTGGTTCCCCGGTTAGATGTGCGTTCCTGGGGTGGGGCTGGCTGGGCTGCCGCACAGCTAGCACGGCCCATGGGCTGCTGGGCCAACTGGTCCAGAGACCAGGTTTCAAAAACAAGCTTCTGGTTTATAAATCACTGACTGATTGATCGACTTCAAAAAAATATTAAGAAATTATCTCACCTGCCTTTGATGGTATACGAGGGTTATCAAAACAAACAGTGAATTTTTAAATTAAAAAGGTTATTACAGTAAAAGACACATTGCCGTGAATCCCCCTCAAAATTCTCTGCTCATTGAGAACACACTCATCCCATCGTCCTTGCCACTTTCTGCAGCAGTTCTGGAGTCTTTAGTTACATTATCCTGGCTGCCTCAGTGTCCTTAATGGATTCAAAATGTTCCCCTGCCGTGGTCATTTGGACTTTGCGGAAGAGCCAGAAGTCACACAGTGCCAGATCTGGTGAATATGATGGATGAAGACACAGCACCATATTTTTACAAGCCTGCCTTTCTGTTGAAAGCCCATTCACTGTAGTTTTGGCCACATCTATATATTTGATAGACACTCAGGAAAGAGGCTTCCAGAACTGCTTCAGAAAGTGACAAGGAGAATGGGATAAAGTGTATTTGAAGTGAGGGGAGGATTTTGAGGAGAATGCATGGTAGTGTGTCTTTGAATATAATACATTTTTAAAACTTAAATAGTCACTGCATATTTTAGTCATACCACCTAGGTCTGAGGGAGATGCAGAGAGCCTACTGCTCATCCTGGTGGGGCAGGACCCTGCCAGACTCCACAGCGTGAGGAGGGAGTCGGGTGGGAACTCCTCACAGAGCAATGAAATAGTAAGTACGTACCATCATCCTTCATTATCCAAGGAGGATCAGTTCCAGGGCCCCCTGGTTTCCATGAGCTGGATATTCAGGCTCCTCACACAGCTTGGCAGTGTTTCCAGGGGACCCAGGCACGTGCACATGTCCTGCATGCTTTAAATCACCTCTGGCCTTCTTGTAACACCACCCACATGTAAATGCCATGTGAATAGTTCTTTACTGTATTGCTCAGGAAAACTAACAAGAAAAAGTCTGTCCCTGCTCAGTAGAGAATCCCTCACCCTGGTATTTGGATTCCCTGTTGGTTGAGCCTGTGGATGTGGAATTTAAGGAGGTGGGGGGATGGCAGCCTGGCTGTGTTTTGGCTCCATGCCCCCCTCAACACCCAACACATATGCACTCTTGTTTGAAAGCAAAGTGGGAGATTTAGAGATTGACAGGGGTGTAAATAAAGTGACCAACAGAGAGATCTTGGGGGAAGTGTTGGATGTTGATTAGATAAACACCTTAGAAGTGCTCTGTGACTACAGAAATATAGTCGGCATCCTGTTTGTTAATTAGAGTCCAGCCTGAGATGCAGGGCCAGGGTCAACTGCAAGTCACCTCTGGATGGGAGCTGGGAGCGGGTAGGACAACCTAGTGGTCCAGTTCGCTTGTTTCGTCAGGTCAGCCACTTAAGAGTTCAGATGAGACAGGGGCATAAATGATTTCCTGGTTTCCAGGATAGGTCTCCACACCTCGCTTAACTTTCAAGTTAAAGTGCATATGTGTTCACCGCTAGTGACAAACCAAGTCTGCTGGATTGGGAGGCAGGAAGAGCAGATCACTCATCCTTCTCAATCAGTTGCTTCTCTAGCTAGCCGTAGCCACAGGACACCCTCAGGGTCCAGCGCAGGTCAGAAGGGAGGGGAACTTAGAGCAGGACTTGGGATCTGGGCTACCTGCCCATCACCACAAGTGTCTTTGTGCTGTTCAGGGCCTGGGCGATGGGGCCCAGCAGCTCTGAGCTCTGGAAACTTCCTTGTCCCCCTGGAACAGGTGGACAGATCATCCATCAGTGGTCATCCATCAGTTTTCTTCCTCCACAACAATAAGGATCCTAATGAGGTCCCCACTCAGGAGATGACCCAGAAGCCCACACATAGGTGTCATTAGGACCTCAGGTCACCAAGCCATGCTGCAGTTCCGCAGAGTTTGAGTATGAATGCATTTACAGATATTTAAAGGACTGTTCGGATTTCCAAACTGAACAAACTTACAGGGTCTCAAGCTGGGCTCCAAGAGAGTCCTGATGGGTATGACATATGCATGAGTCACTTGAAATTTTGGGGCAACTTTACATTTGTAATTCAAACTTGTTGGGCGTTGAGGTCAGCGCTCCAGAGTCATAAACACCAAATGTCCTTGGCAACCAGCTGGTAGGGGTATTAAGAGTGCTAGGATGCTGGGCTCCAGCCTGGTGCTTACACTGCAGCAGGGAAAATGAACCACTCAGTGCACAGAACGCTCACAAAGGGTCTTGACACCCTGGCTACTTAGCTGCCTTCCTGCCCAGCAACCAGGGAGGATTTATGGGCTGGAAAATTCTCTGCAAAACTCAGGCTGAGTCTCCCACCCAGGGAGAGAGGCGCCACCACTCACAGAGCCGAAGTACAACCTTGGCAGGGATCGGACCCTCCGGTGGGCAGCCCCTGGCTCTTTCCACCACAGGAGTCAGTGTCTAAGAAAAAGAAAACATTCACATCCGTGTCCACTTTACACAGTGAGCGTTCTCTGCCAATCATTGTTTTCCAGGGATGGGGATGGGAAGGAGAGGAGGTGAGGTGCCTGTGTGAGAGGGTAGGTCCTAAAGACACAACACCAGCTCTCAGGCTGGTACTGAACATCCTGCGTGCACGCGGAAGATGTCCACACAGACCTCAGGAATGAAAATCTGGAGACGGTGGAGGAGGAGCCTGGGTTTTAGCAGCTCCATACCTGATCCCGCCTCACTCACACATCTGCTCCGAGATGGAGGACACAGCTGGCCACGCAGGGAGAGGTTGCCACTGGTTAAAGTCAGTCGATCTCCTGGTAGTGCAGGAAGAGAGCTTGGAAACCATCACACACCAGATCTCTTGATAAGGAGGTGAAGGCGCGGGTAGGGGCACTGAGCTCCCAAGCATGCACAGTCTCTGACCTCCAAGCAGCGCCCTCAGCTCTTCTCTGTCTCAGGTGTCCCCAGTGGCTTGAGTCTGGAGTGAGCTCCCCTCTTATGGAAAATCTTGGATGTCTGAGCGAGACACCTGATGCAAATTAACTCAGCCACTGACAACCCAGTCAGTGGGTGGAGGCCAGGACATCTGTTGGTTCGCTCTTGTGCGTGCCGAGGTTTTCCATTGTGCCAGAATTTTCTCATGAATAAAATTCTTGGAATTTTATCGCAAACAATGAATTCATGTGTCAGAGACCCGTGGGCCAGACCCATTCCAGATGTGTAATGCGCTGTGTTCTTGGCGTGTGTGTGCTGAGAAGGCCAAGCCCAGGGCAGCCTGTTTTGTGTGGAGCTCCCGCTGCAGACTGGCGGGTGACTTTGTCACTGCATGAATCCAGGCTGCAGGTTCAGGTAGCCTGTGAATGTCTGACCCTGAATCATCTAAGTCCCAGCCTGGACTTGCAAACTTCAAAAACTGGGACAGCAGAGTATCATTGTGAGCTTCATCCTGTGGGTGTTGTGGGAAACACCTTCTTGTAGAAGTTGGTTGAAAACCCTAGGAAGTTTTAGGGAAAGTCAAAATGAAAAGCATCATGGATCACACATCCTGGAAGAGAAGACTTTCCTTCAGGAGTTTGAGGGATTTCAGCTGTGTGGCATGTGCTCATGCAGGAGAACATGGAGATTCTGTTATAAGCAGGTGGTGCATTCATTCATTCATCCACCCATTGCCTTTGTAGTTGTTTGACTTGGGCAGAGTTTTTGGTGATACTGAGGATTTAACCCATAGCCTCATGCATGTTAGGCAAGTACTCTACCTCTGAGTTACATCCCAAGTCCTTTTTTAAATTTTTATTTTGAGACAGGATCTCACTGAGTTGCCCAAGCTGGCCTGGAACATGTTATCCTCCTGCCTTAGCTTCCTGAGTGCCTGGGCTTTTAGACATGCACCCCTACCTTCTGCCCCTGATAATAATTTAAATGTAGTATTAAGCTTTGTAAAACCTTTTCCATACGGTAGCTTTTTCGGCCCCTTGAGCTATCTTAGTTGGGAGCTGGGCAGCTGTGATCTGAGCCACCTTTGCAATGGAAGAAATTGAAACTTAGGGTCAGACTGTGCTTACCTGAACTGAACAGGCACCCCCACCCAGCACGTCGTCCTAAAGCGGCTTCTGACCTGGCCTGCGGGAGACCCAGAGCCTGCATTTCCAGTGAGCTCGCAGCAAGCTCAGACTTGGAGCCTGTGTGTGTGTGTGTGTGTGTGTGTGTGTGTGTGTGTGTGTGTGTGTGAGAAAGGGTTTCCCAGAAAGTGAGGGCAGAGTCTGGCTTTAGCCTCTGGACTGCTAATCCCAGATCCAGGCCTCCTCTGTCCTAACACTAATGCATTGCACTTAATGCATTTCCCTATTGATCCTAAATGTTGCACTAAAAACTAAGGAGAAGAGTCATCTCTTCCTTGCAGATGAGCTATTTAAAATTAATAAAAATAAGGGTTATTATTATGATTAATAACAGTTAATATTATCAATAATTTGTTAATAATTAATAAATTAATAATGTATTAATAATTAATGCAAACAGTTAATAATAAGAACAGTTGTGTGACTCTTCTAAGTGTAATATGATGACAATGACTAGAAAAATAAACACAAGCTGGGAAGGAGCTCAGCACAGAGTGCTTGCCTGGCTCATGCAAGGCCCTGGGTTCCATCCTCAGTGATGCAAAAAAAGCAGAAAGAAAGAGCCCTACACACAGACGGGTCTGAAGGACCGTAAACTGCATTCTTTGCACTCATTTTGATAGGAAACGTGCAAACAGGATGTTTCCCCACATGTTTTTATGCTTTTTGTTCATCTCCAGAGGAAAGAGACCTATTAGGGGAAAAGTGTTTCTTTGTGGGAGAAAAAAGAAGCTTACGAACATCAAATGTATTATTTCTTTTTAGAATTTAGTTTACTTTATCCTACCCGGGAAAGTGCAGAAGTCGCACATTCTTAGTGGATTTCGGTGTGAGGTTTAGATGGACGAATACACCATGTAATCGAGTTCAAGACAAAGGCCTTGGAAGGTGGCCTTGGTTGGGTTTCTTGGTTTCCCAAGGTTCATTTGAATCTCATTTTCATTACTTCAATTGTAACCATTCTTTGAAATCTGTCTGAGAAGCTCCAGTCACTTACGCAATATTTCTAGGCTTTCTGCATGGAGTGCTTCTTTCCTTGCCTTGGGGAAGTTCATTTTCCCAAAATACTTTTTGTATCCACTAGTTAGACTTTTTCACTTAAGTCTATGTGGATTTAGGGCAAGAGGCCATAACAGTATGATCCCCGAAACTGTGACAGCAGACATAGTGCCGATAACAGCCCCCAACTCCTAACCCACCCATCACAGAAAGCGTGGGTCCCCAGCTGGGGCTTTGATATCACTTTCTGACTTGGTTTTATGATTAATACAAAAGTCAACAAGTGTGTACCGTTTAACGCTAGGAACACATACACAAGGAATCTTGCCCTGAAAATGCTTCTGTTCTCATGAAGACACAGTCCCGGCAAAACATGTAAGCAAACAGGAGTGTGAGGACCAGCTAGGCATGCCCGGAGCTGGTGGAAAATCGGCGCACTCACAGAGGGAGAAGTAGCCGCAGGTCTCTGAGCCGGTCTATCCTGAACAGTGGGCTGAGGAAGATAAGGGGCTTACAGGAAGAGAAGGGAAGGAGGAGAGGTGCAAAGGGCGGAATCAGGGTTCTCAGTGTTATGTGACATCTGCCCTGCTGTACTAATGATAAGCAATATGTGGAATCTCTCTACCGCGCTTTATTAAGAAAGGTATCAAGGTTGTATATGTCCTGATCTTTGCACTGATTACACATACTGATTAGTGTGTGCTTGTGTGCACATGTGTGTATGCATATATTATGTGTGTGCATGCATATATGTATATGCATGTATGAAACACAAGTTCTGAGCCTCATTCTCTTAGCACTGGGCGGGTCGTAAACTTGTTTGATTCTGAAGCGATACCATATTGGCAAAATCCGCTCTTTAAATGGACTTCATTTGCTTACATACATTTTCCCTTTGAGGCTAATCCAATATTTTTTTTTTCTATTTCTGAAAGATAAAAATAGCAATGTGTTAAATTAGAAAAACGTGAGCACAAAGCTAGGCGCTGCGTTTAATGTACGATGTTAATGTTCCTTCCTCTGAAGAATTCAGAAGAAAAGGAAAAAGGGTCAAGAAGGAAGAGAAATGATCACGCCAGCCCGACAAGGCATCTCTCGCATGGGGCGGCTCTGAGTGTGTAATAACTGCCAGACACCTGGAAGACAGTGGTTCCCCAGAATAAATCAGAATTTCAGAAGTGCAGAGCCTGAGAATAAAAACTCCTTCAGGTCTGTGACCTCGATGTTGGGCTCATGGCAGCCCCGTGGGGCTTCTGTTGGTGTATTTTCTGTCTGATTTGTGTTTCTTTGTCCTCCTGCAAATGTGATTAGGAGTTCATGTCTCCACTGCCCTGTTTTCTATGCAGTATTCCTGAAGAGAGGGCAAATATCTACCTGCGAATGCTGAGCCACCTCTTTGGGTCTGAGTAATAGATTAATTAAGAAAAGGACAGGTTCACTGGTTTAAACTATCACTTACATGTAGGTAAATGTACCTGGGACCTGTTGCTGCGTTATCCTTTGGCTCGTAGAAAGGTAGGTGCTTAGAGGGTTTCTGGTGTTTTCCAAGGGGTGCTGTGCTGTTCTGTTACTCTCCTGACCCTTGATTTCATCCTGGACCCTGAGGTTTGGGGCAATGACCCCCTGTTCTTCCTCCCACCGATTTTCTCTTTTCAGTGGGTCCATCTCCTGTCTGTGGAAACAGCTTTGCTACTAGAACAAGGCAGGCACCTGCCAGGGGACCGCCTTTCCTCCTCTCTCTTCCTCCTGGTGACTGTCAGGGAGTAGCTGGTGTTCCCCTGGAGAATGCGTCTGTCCTCACGCAAGCCCTGCTCTGTCTCGTCTTCACTGCAGGGGCGCCTTCTCTTTTCTACTCCTGCTTTCTCATCTGTGAGCAAAGATGACAGCTGACCTCGAGCTATTATAATAATCAAGTTTCTATAGCTGGGGGTGGTGGTGCATGCCTATAATTCCAGCACTCTGGAAGGCTGAGGGAGGAGGATCTCAAGTTCTAGCGAGATCTTGTCTCAAAATTTAAAAAATTTTAAAAGGGCAGGGGATATAGTTCAGTGCAAAAGGCCTGTGTTTAATCCCCAGTACTGTCCAAAAACTTTATCTTCTATGAAACTGAGAATGCCATCCCTGAGAAAACCTACCATTAGTGTGCCTGTTAACTTATGAGAAATGCTGCCCATAACCTAGGACTTGCCAGTGATTGTAAGATACAACTAGATTTCAGAGCTGGAAAAATGTAAAAAAAAAAAAAAAAAAGGAGTATCTTAGAATCAACAAAGTGAGGTGTAAGAGGCTATTGCATGCGGAGCATTCAACAAGGTAACATTATAAGCTGGGCCAGCTGTTTATGAAAGTGGCTGAAAGATGACCTCTTACTGATTGTCATGCAAGGAGTTAAGTGATACACCAATATTTGCCTGGTTCTGGGTGAGAGAAATGGATGGAGGACTTTCATATTGGATTGTGATGGGGTTAGAACTCAGAAGGGCAGAAAGGCAGAAAGAAAGGCTGGCTGTTTATACCTGGTGACATTGCCCTCCCGATGGGGACAGTCTCCACACTGTTGGGATAGAAGGACTTCTGTAAGGTTATTCTGTAGAATGACCACAGTCTTAAAATTCTTGTTCCACTTAGTGTGTTCATTTGTTTTTCATGATTATCAAATAGTTATGGCACATAAAACTTGTGGAAACTGAAGGCTGGTGTAGGAATGGAATTCTCTGGAAGTCCACTTCTGGCCATGTCCCTAGTTGTTAAAAGCATGCGAGGACCTGTTCCCTCTCTCCCTGCGCTTGCTGCAAATGTATGTTGGGCCTTCTTGAAGATTTTTCTGTTTCAGCACTTTTACACTCCCAGACTTTCAAGAAATCTCTATGATGGATTTCGTATGTTGACAATATATTATTTTTGTGGGCTTTGGGGATCACAAGCTAGAAACAAATTTGGACTGAGACCTTGGTTTTCTAATCTTTACTGGAAATATAAGGGCTGGGTAGAGCATTCGTCTGCTACAGAAAGGGATGAGGATCCCTGAAATCTGCAGGAAGCATCAGTGTGTGTATGAAGTGTGTTCCACATTTTATTTATCTGTTTTAATGCTTTTTTCAATCTAAGTATAGTGTGGTATGGAATGTAATGTAGCTGGATCTTCCCCCTTCCAGAACTATACATTAGCTGTTCTTCCATGAGGAAGATTCAGAGGAATGGTCCTTGTAAATGATCAGAGCTTTCAGTAGTCAAATGAAGTCATAAACACTGGAGTACTAACCCAACAGTACCTTTCATGTAGGGGAATTTGCTTGGAATTTATGTGTTTTTCATAAATTCATAAAAAACAGTCTTGGGCGGCAGCTACTTGCCACATCAGACCACCCCAACTTTCCTGGAGCTGCAGAAAAACGCCTCCCACCACCCCCGCACACTGGCGCACACCAGTCTAAAGTTTAGTCTTTTTATAGCAACATGGAGGCGGGCGTATTAAATTATTATGCCATATTTCTGCCAGGTTTTGACGGTTTGTGAAGTCTAGGTTGTAAAGCAACCAAAGAAAAAGGATTTTGGCTGGCCTAGGGTTCTGACAGTGACCACTCTGGGTTCAGGAAGGCATCCACACACACCTAGGCAGGTAGGCAGGTAGACAGGCAGGTGGGCTGGCCAAGTGGCAGGGGAAGGGAACCAGGGGACAGAGAAACAGGGACATCGTCGACTGCAGCCGGGAAGGCGTCCCAGGGCCGCAGTCACAGACCCCAGGTGTTTCCAGTTCCTGGCCTGCATGCACACTTCGGTCTGGTTTCACTCCCACGGGGTTACAGAGACACTCTCTCCCCTTTGAAGCCCTAGGACTGCCAGGCAGAGAGATCTGAGATGTTGCTCTGTCATTTAAACTTCAAAATGGGATGCCGAGACCTGTGGGTCACCGAGTCAGGTGTGGGGGGCCAAAGGAGTGCTGAGGGTCCGTAGCTCGGTTTTCTTCTAGCAGTCAACTTGACTGATTGTTCTTGTTGAAATACGTCTCTGAAAATTACACCTCGCTTTTTTGTTACCTCCCCTATTGTTAAAACATGGCGCACTGCCATGTGTGTCTGTGTCTATGTCTGTGTGTGTGTGTGTGTGTGTGTGTGTGTGTGTGGTATTTTGTGTCCTTTTCCTCAGCTGTACTCAATTCTAGGTTTCTGGCTGACTTAATTTACCCAGAAGTGTCCTCACTTTTTAAATCTTTCCCCTCTGATAAACCAAAGCGATGAAGTGGTTGCTTTTGATATTCTGAATTAGGTCCCTTTTCTCATTTTCCTGCAATATTAACTTGGAGGCGAATTTTAAGATGTGAAAATGGGATTTGGGCCTTGTTATCTTAGCGTTTGTTAAGGTCCTTTTTTCCCTTTCAAATCAATCTCAGTTAACTTTGATTGCTTTCTTTAGAAAACCATGAGCTGAAATAATGCTTTGCCAGATGTGAGAATGGATTCCTTCCCCCAGAAACACACACTTAAGCCTCATTTTACTTAGAATATTTTGGTCTTTTTCTTTTTCGATCTCATGCTATATTTATCTGGCTGGTGCCTATGTTTGTAAGAATATGTTATCCGGGGACATGCTGATATTTAAAAGTTCTTGCTTTTTGGTTGTGGACGTTGAAACCCTTGTCTTTCTAATTTGTAACTTCAAATGCTGCCCATCCTCTACATGCAACCTGTTTTTGCCAGTTTCTGATATAAATCACCATTTATTCATGTTTCTCGTCATGGGAGAGCCAAAGCTAACATTACATAGCTGTTGTCCTGCTTTGGGCCTTGCTGGAGTCTGCAGACCCGGTGAGAAGAAAAGAGCAGCTGTCCTGTCCGCCTTGTTTGCTGTTCTGAGTTTGTAACGCCGGCTACCAGCACTGCTGTGGGGTGGGAGGAGCTGCTCAGCGAAATTACTTAAGGAGCTGTCATTTCTGCCTGTTTAATTAGCATGACTTCACTAAGTCAGTGGTGCTGATTCGACTTCATTTTTAGTTTTTGTCACAGTGGGGATTGAACCCCGGTCTTCACACTGAGCTGCCTTCCCAGCCCTTTTTTATGTTTTATTTTTGAGCCAGGGTCTTAGTGAGTTGCTAAGTTGCCCAGGATATGTTGAGCATTTGAGCCTCTTGAATCAGCCTCCTGGAGCGCTCAGATTACAGCCACGCGCCATCATGCCGTGTGATTTCCCTTCGCAGCCCACGACTGTGAGTTCAGAGCCCCTGCATTCTCTCCCGCGGTGTGCCCAGGAGAGAGAGAGCTATGAGGTTCGGATTCTCCCTCACTGCCCTCCGCTCTGGCTGCTCCCTCACAGTACTTCTTTTGGCGTATGTGACTGGGTAGCATCTCTCAGGTGCTTCTGTGCCTCTTGTACCTGACTCTGGTTCTCTGGCTGGCACGATGCAGCCTTGTTGCATTCCTGCTCAGAACGCCCACTTTGATTTTCCCCAGAGTGTCTCAGGGCTTTGATCCTAGGGATCCCAACAGAGTCAATGGTAGGGTGTTACCCAGGTATAGACCCTGGGCACCACTCAGGCCAGAGAACAGAGTCCATTCCCATTGGCTCTTCCTACTGCCTGACTTATAGACAGCGCATCTGGCCAGGAGGGGTGTGACCTCAGGAAGCTGGGAAAAAGCCTGGTTCTTGTGGGTGGGGAAGAGAGTGGCCAAATACACATGGACTTGGGAGGAAAACTCTATAAAACTGCATGCTTCCACTATTTCTGGGAATGGAGGTCTCTGTCTCTGACTGGCTATTGCGTAAGACTAATACCAATGGAGAGCATCCTTATTTATGTAAAGGTCAATCCCACAAACAAGAAGGCAGTGCTAATGGTGTAGTCAACGTTCTTGATGCTGACACATAATACCTAACACCCCCAGTTTAAAGGAAGAAGGGTTTATTTGGCTCACACTTTGTAGAGGTCCAGTCCATGGTCAGCAGGCTGCAAGGCAGCACAGCATGGCAGAGGGGCCTGGTGGAGGAGAGCTGCTCACCGCATGGAGGACAGGGAGCAGAGAGGGTCGAAGGAGGAGCCGGGGACTGAGATGCACCCTTGCAGGCCACGCCCCAGTGACCCACCTCTTCCAACCTGATCCCATCTCCTAAAAGCAAGTCAGTGATAAGCCCCCATAATCCGATGGCCATTCAAAAGGCCCATCTATGAGTGCATGTAGCTTAGGGCTGACATCTAGCATAACAGCTATTTAAACATATTTCCCACACTTAAGAAATATGGGAAGGGCATCATGGACTGTGGAGACAGGAAGGGGAACATGATGACACAGAAATCTGTTCCTTCACTCACTCCCTGGTTGATCTTGGGGCCGGATCATTTAGGGTTAGGGGTGAGCCTTTCCAGACCATGGAGTTGAGATGGTCTCCATGGTCTCCCCTCCGTCCCCGAGCTGGCTCCAAAGTTCCGTTTTCTAAAGCATAATCTGTGGCTCAATTAGCATTTGCTTCTCATGAGTTGATAGCCAAAGAACTGAAATAAAAACAAGCTGTTGCATGGATTTTTTTTTTCTGTTCTAGAAACCAAAATCAGATCGTCTCACAATCACTCCGTGTATTTGCCGTATCATTCAAGTAGCTGAAATTTCCAAATCAAATTTGCCTGCGCTGATTCGGCTGCAGAATATAAACACCCCCGTAGGCTAATCACTTGTTTGATTTCAAACCACAGGAAAAAAGTGATCCGACTGTGACAAATTTCTATTTCTTTTCACCAAATCATGCAGAAAAGCAAAGATATTAATAGAAAGTTGGGGGAGAAAAAGAGCTATTCACTGATCCAGATATTTTAAACTTCCTAGTACGGTATTTGGAGGCATCTGGATAATTCACAGCTTTTGCTTTTTTGTGATTCATTTATCATCCAGATGCTTGCCATCATGGAAGTGCCCCTTGGAACTTTAAGCTAATCCCACGGAGCAGAAAAAGCATGATCTTTGTCTGGCTGTCCTTTGGTGTTCCCATCTCCCCTGACTCTCCTTAGAGGACTGCTTCCTCCGAGTCTCCTGGGAATGTGGCAGCTGTGCCAGATGTTTAGGTGTTAGCCTTCACATGTCTTTTTTTAATCTTCATGATCATTCTGTATCCTGTCTGCTTGAATTATAGATTGCATTTGTCAAGTAATGACACAAATAATTGGATGTCTTCTAAGACCTTTGAAATTCAACTTCCTTGAGTTTAGATGAAAGTAGGTATTATCTGCCCCGCTGCCAGCACATCCAGGATGCCCTGAAACCGGCCTCCAGGGTCCAGGGCTGGCCAGTTCCAGTGCTTCCAGCCTCTAAGGGGAGAAAACAAGGGGCTCTTTCTTCTGGAAAGTAGAAATGGAATCCATACACTCTACCTATAATGCAATTGTCCCCGTGAGGAATGACTCTGATCTGAAATCAGCAGCTTGGTGAGACATGGCTACCCTTTGGTGTGTCCTGAATATGTGTTTCTTTGGGCATTCAGGAAGCGCTATCAGTTGTGAGCGAGGACCAGTCATTATTTGAGTGTGCCTACGGAACGCCGCACCTGGCTAAGACAGAGATGACCGCGTCCTCCTCCGGCGACTATGGCCAGACTTCCAAGATGAGCCCGCGGGTCCCTCAGCAGGACTGGCTGTCTCAACCCCCCACCAGGGTCACCATCAAGATGGAATGCCACCCTAGCCAGGTGAACGGCTCCAGGTAAGGTGACTGCTGTGCCCCACCGTTTCTGTCTCTGTGTCCTGGAAAGGCCACGAGGGATCAGTCTCCGTTGTCCCAGATGGGCCCAGAAGTGGAGCCCATTGGCCGGGAGCCCGAGGGCGCACAGAAAATGTGCTCACCCGTGGTTTGTGGTGCGGATAAAGGTTGTAAAACCAGGAGGGTATTTACCAAGAACTCTTCTTTGAAGATGTGGTGTTCAGTTCTATTTCCCAGGCACTGGGAGGGGGCCCTCACCCCTGCCCCCGAATGGCACAGTTCATCTCTCAGGTTTTATTGCCTGGAAAATAACGCTGTCTTCAGTTTCGGAGGAGAGAGCGTGTCTGCCAGTGGCCAGACAGCGTAGCGCAGGTCCGAACATGTGACTGCCGTCCCCATCTGTCTCCAGCCCGACCGTCCTTCCCTGCTGTCCCCTTCTCTCACCCTTCTTCTCAATTCATACTTCACGCCATGCTCCGTCTCCAATAATTATTTTCTTAAGTTTGTCACAAAACTGTAGCTGTCACTTACAATGCGTTATCTAATGCAGAACTCTTCTGAGCACAAAGCAGCGTAGAAGGTAGTTGTGAAAGGTAAGGTTAATCTCTGTGATGGTGTACTGTCCTGTGTATAGCCAGGCAAAAGAGCACTACATCTCGGGGTAAGGAAAGGATGACTTCTTCTCTTGCACAGCCTGCGTGTCTACCTAAAGTCACAGGGACGGATTGCAGCTTCTCAAGCTTTATGGGGTATAAAGCTGTTTACCTCCAGCACCCCTTCAGAGTCCTAAGCAGCCCAGGAGGAATGCCTGTCCGTGTGTGATGGACGAGGAAACCAACTATCGGGCACTTTCTGGCTAACTCAGAATCACCACTTAAATGGACTCAGAGTTTGGGTGTAAACCAGAGGGTGTTGGACTCCACGCCTAGAACATTTTCCACTTGGAGGCCGTGATAGGGCTTCTGTTATGTCTGTGTTTAATGCTAAGATGTTTGAGTGCTGTGTTTAGGGGTGCTGGAGACCGATACAGCACCTGCTAGTGGGGTGCTAGGGAAGAGGCCGAGTCACAGCCCCTCGCAGGGGCCGACCACGTGTCACAGGCAGAGGGGGGTTGCCAGGCTGTCCTGGACTCCGAGGATCTCGTCTCTTCCGGGCGTCTCGCTGACAGACCTCACTCTGTGCCGAGTGCCCTGCCGCCAGTCCTAGAGGCGAACTCAAGGCAGGCGCATCTCGGGGCTTCCAAAGCCACGGAGAGTAAATAATTCAAGTACGCAGCTTACCGCCAATCCTGTCCGATCCTGTCCACCATCAAGCCTGAAATGGCGCCTGGATCTGACTGCGGCTGAGTCCTGTGACCCCAAACCCCCAGCGTTGCCATGGGGGAAGCTGAGAGCAAGAGGGAGTTCTCCAGCTTTTCTTCTCCAGAGTGAATTTCTTTCTCCCGGAAGTGCGCTGCGAGCTGTGAGTCAGAGGGTGGGACTGAGCGCAGCGAGGAACCCTCAGGGCTTCTGTCTCCTGGCAGGGAGCGCGCACGTGCCCTGCGCTTGTCCCCAGCCAGGTGTAGGAAGAACCCCCTGGACTTAGGCAAAGCGGACAGTGAGAAGGCGAGAGGAGCACTGCAGAAATAAAGGGTCCCTTGTTCTGCCAGCACCACTCCTGAGCTTAGACCATCCGAAGCAATCCACGTTCCACGTGTGGGAGAAGGGCCAGCGCTGCTCTCCAGTGTCACCCAGTGTCACCCAGTGTCACCAGTGCTGCCCAGTGATGCCTTTGGTTGGTAGTGATGTCCGGGCCTGGGGCAGGCTTTCCAGCCACGGTTTCCTCAGAGCCCTAGGACAGGTCCTAGGGACACTGGACATCTTCTGGGAAGGGAACAGTGGGGTCTCTCTCTTTTTTTTGTACCAGGAATTCAACTCCGGACCTGTGCTTGCCAGGCAGGTGCTTATGCCACTGAGCTATATCCCTGGCCCTGAACTATGGGGTCTTGGAACTGTCCCAGGCCTCCTGGAATTCCTGCACTGCTCAGAACCCTCCCACCCACTGTATCTGAGGTCCCGGTGGGCAGTGCCATGTGGGAGCCCTGCTCAGCGTCCGGTCCATCCATGGGCATCAGTGTAGCAGGAGGTGGCTTGGGAGCAAGGTTTACCCCACCTGCCTTTAAGCAAGGTCCTTGGGGACTTTGGTGGCTAAGTGTGACATAAAGTTGTGCTGAGGCACCTGGTGACAGATTGTCCTGGAGCACAGGCCTTGGCAGCTGTCGGTCCCTTCTGCAGAAGAGATTTCAGGGACCAGGCCTGAGTCTGCCAGAGCTTAGTATTCTGCTGGGTCTCGGGGGCACTGGCCTGGTGTGTCTGATAGGTTCCGCAGAACCTAAGGGACACTGGACTGTTCCAGGAGCTTTATTTTAAGGAAGTGACTCACGTGTCTGGGGGGCTGGTGCAGCTGACGTCCACCGGCAGAGTCTCTCCTTCTCTGGAAAACCTCAGGGTAGGCTTTCCACTGATTAGGCGAGGCTCTCCACAGTCGCCTTTGGTCAAGGACAGCTGATGGCAGCTGTTACTTTTTTAAATGCCTCCATAGCCACACCTACTTTAGTGTTTGATCGAGTCCCTGGGGAATGTAGGGTAGTAAGGACGACGCAAAACACTGGCCACCACGCCTGATGCCATGTTGTGGTGGCCTGATGCCATCTGTGGTATTTGGAGCCCTCTCCTCCTTCAGACCTCTACCCTGCTGTACTTAGGGTATCCACATCCCTTATACTGCAGGGGCTCAGCTTGGCTGGGCAGGAAACAGGAGGGGGGCTGTGATCAGACAGGGGACTCCCGGGGACCCTAAAGGCTCCGTGGCCTCAGAGGCCCTCTCCAGGGCCCTGCATGCAGCCAGGTGGTGCAAAGGAAGGAACAGCATTTGTCGTGGAGCTGGGCCACCTCACCAGCCGGCTCAGAAGTGGCCCGGGTAGCAGACAGGTATGCTAACCTGCTATGCCCCTCATGTGTGCTGGGCCCAGCTCCCCAAAACAAACCAGAGTGTGTGTTCACTCTGCCCTCTTCCAGGGCCCATGAGGAGGCACCTGGGCCTGACCAGCCTGCCAGGGTATCAGGGTGGAGGCCCATGGGCCACAAGGGTCTCCAGTGATAGATGCTCCCTCCGGCAGCCCACCTCCAAACTGCCTTGCTTTGGGCTTCCGAGCAGGGGCTGTTCTGTAGTGTTCTGGAATCGTGTGCAGGCGAAATCACACACATCCGCAGCTGGACTTAGCTGGGCCACGTGGGCCGTGACCCGGGGTGTCACTGCCCTTTCGCAGATGCCTGTCAGGGTGGGAGAGGTACGCTCTGTGGCGTGAGGTGTGGTCAGAGCACAGCCGCCTCCTTCCTCACAGGGCCCCAATCCTGGGCAACGGCCCTTCGTCCCCCCCGTCCGTCCACCCGTTGCCCACAGGGGAAGGGCCGAGGGCATTGGATGGCAGAGGAGGGATCTGCCTCCTGAGGTAGTGGTGGAAAGCTGTAAAACCTCAGCCCCGACGTGCTTATGAGCTCCTGAAATGAAATACACGTGGTAAAATGCGATCTGTTGCCGCTAGACTCGCGCTTTTGTGAAACATAATAAAAGCAAAGCAGGAGAGAAGGGGAGCGTGCTTCGCAGCTGGCAGGGAGGCTGCGCGGGTCTGGCTCAGCACCTCTGCATCAGCTGCCTTCTGCAGACGCAAACCTGGCAGCGTGGTGCAGACCCGGGCTGCACTTCACCCCGTCGTCCCCAGCCTCGGACGCAGGCACCCTGAGCCATCCCACGGGACGCAGGGCCTGAGGGTCCTTCAGCGAGCCCCTGGCTGCAGGCTTCAGTGTGCTGGGGGAGTTCTGAGCCCTGGCCCTTGCTGACAGCAAGATCAGCCCCAGGTCAGTAAACTGTCCCCCGTCGCAGCGGGCAGCACTGCAGTACTCACCGCAGTACTCCCTGGGCTCCTGGCCGGCAGAAGGCCATCGGGTGCCAGTGGATGTCACCTTCTTCTTTACAAGGGGGATAGTGACTCTGGGGAGCCCCCTGCAGGTGGAGCTTAATGAAGGAATGCACCACGCTGTGCTCTGGGCCCTAATCGGGACCCAGCCCGAGCCACCTACAGCCGTGAACTCAGCGGTTCTACTGCGTGAAATTCCCATGGCCCAGTGGTTCTTCAAGTAGGGTCCCAGGAAGAGCCCCCAGAAGCTTGTTCATGTTGTCTATTCTCAGTCCCAGTCCCAGGCCTTGTGAATCCGAAGGGGGAGGCCCTGAAGGCTTGTGTTTTTGGTTTGGGTTTTTACTTTTTGAGTCAGGGTCTTGCTAACTTTCTACGTTGCCCAGGTTGGCCTGGAACTTTTGATCCTCCCATCTTGGCCTCCCTGCTGGGATTACAGGCATCCACCACCGTGCCCCAGCTAGGCTGAGTTTTTAAGGAATGCTCCATGGAACTTGCCGCTCCGTGACCTGGGAACCAGTGATGAGCATGCGCAGTAGCCAGGCAGACACGGCCTGGGAGAAGATAGGAGATGTAGAGGGCTGGCTCCCAGGGAATCTGTCTGCCTAGGTGAGCTGCTTCCTCCTGTCCCTCCCCACCTGGGCCCATCTGTCCCTGTGGTCGGGGAAGCAGACTCCTGTGAGTGTGAACAGCTCTTGCCCTGCTCAGATATGAGATGCTTTGGACCTGGTTTCACAACGTGTGGCGTCTGCAGTGTGATGCTGGAAAGGGAGTTACAGGATTGGTCCAGCTTGGCCTCAGACACATTGCTTATTTAGGGGCCCATGCACTCATTCTGTAGTGTTTACTGAGCACCTACTCTATGCATGGCTATCCTTGGGATACAGTGATAAAATACACAAGAGAATTGTGCCTCACTAAGTTCACTTCCTAGCAGGGAAGAAATCATTCAGTCAGATAACTTATTCACGTAGCTAGCAGATGATATCATGGCTGGTGCTTAGCAGTTCTTGATGGGGTGACCCAAGAAGGTCAGTCGCCCCTGAGAAAGTGACATGTGAGTGATACTGGAGGGAAGGCTCAGTGCAGAGGCCCTGTGGTCAGCCTGAAATGCCAGTGGCCACTGTGCGTGACATTTAATGACCAAGGGGAAGAAGGCTAAGTGACTAAGTTGTCCAGGCTGGGCTTGAACTTGTGATCCTCCTGCCTCAGCCTCCCAGAGTGGTGAGATTATAGGTGTGCCCCACCATCAGGAGATGTTTGCCACGGTCATGGGGCCACATTGGTCAGTGACACTTTGCCTCTCCCGCTGTGCCAGCCTGGGGCCACTGGGGGCTCCCAGCAAAGGATGAGCACAAGCAGGGAGACAAAGAGGAAGTGAGGTGGGCTGACCTCAGTTGTGCCATGCAAGAACACCACTAGGAAAACCCTGAGCTTGCAGCCCCACCCCCCACCCCCGCAGCGACAGCCCAGGCGCTGGGCCAGAAACTTGGCTCTGCCGAAAACCAGGTAAAGAGGGAGTCGCTTGTGCCTCCCTGCCCGGCGCGGTGGATCTCGGCTCATCCAACCCATGGGGCTCCAGCTCACTGACCTCGTCCGAGGGCAGGTTTGGCAGCAGAGCAGACACTTCTGATTGGGCTCCTGGGCGATCGCATCCTCTCTCTTGCCCTCTGAGAGACATCAACCCCAACCACCAATCGCATCCTGGTTTCTTCTACATGCTGCAAATTTTAAAAACATTTATTTGCCCTCTTGGCATGGTGGTGCACGCCTGGAATCCCAGCTCATGGGAAGCTGAGGCAGAAAGCTCACCAGGAGCGCAAGGCCAGTTTGAACTAGACAGTGAGGCCCTGTCTCAGAAAAAATACTGATTTCCCTCTCGTTTTGTGTTACTTCAGCAGATCCGTTAGTGCCCTCCCCTAACATTAACTTCACACCGCGTTTCCATTTTTAAAATAGCACGTGCAGCAAGGAGACCTACAGTCTCACTATTTCAGTGGCCTTTGGTAAAGCTGGCCTTGCTGGGCTGGGATTAAAACCGGGGTACTCTCATTTTAGGTGTCAGCCACTCGTGCTCCCATTTGTCACCATGCCGCACAGGCTGCTTTGCTGGGACTGCGAATGGATCCATTCGAGGTCTTGGCTGATGGGTTTTTGAATACCAGGCAAATTAGCTCAATGCACTAATAGAAGCTCTCGTTTTTCCTGCAACCCTCCATTTAACATTTGATAGTGGTTCCTAGGCCTGGGTGCTTCCCTGGCCGGTTTATTTTGACTTCCTGGGTGTGACGTCCTGTATATTCTTCTGCCCTTTCTTGGGACTTTCTGCACTGCTTTAGCACAGTGAGCCTCTCCCCACGAATTCCATTCGCCCTGTCTGCTCAGGGTGCTGACAAGATTGGCATAGAGGGCCCCAAATTCAGCCTGGCCGCCTTCCGGGCTGTGGGTGGTGTGGCGACAGAGACTTTCCAACTCATAATTTCTCCGAACTCTCCCGGTCAGTGCTTTATGAAGCTCAGGCTGCTAGAATGAAAGGTCATAGACCAAGGCTTAGGGACAACACAAACATTTCCCGTGGTTCTGGGGGCTGGGGAGTCCCCGTGGGCGAACTGGCAGATTGGGCTCACAAAAGTGGTTTATTTATTTATTTTTTTTTAAAAAGAGACAAAACAAAACCAAACAAAAGCAATACAGAATTTCAAAACAAGATGATAGGAAATTAACAATGGTTATTATGTTGCATACTGTTATCTTCAAAGTAGTTGTTCAGATTACCAGATATAGGCATGCAAAATTGATCAAACAATGTAAGCACTAACTGTTCCTTTCAATGAACTAATAGAAATTAGTAGTATAATTATCTTGGCTATCTTATGTGTATATATACATATTTTTTCCTTCCTTCTTTTTTCCTTTCCTCCATCCCAGTTGTTCTTTCCTTTTGAGCAGTTTCTTTCCCTTTCACAGTATCTATTGTACATTTTGGACCTTATTTACTCTTTCAGTTTTTTACGGTAAGGAGACAATGCCATGTTTATACATGTGGGTCTGGTTTATTTCACTTACGAGTATGGTCTCTAGTTGTGTTCATTTACGTATAAAAGCGTTGAGTTTATCTTTCTTTATAGCTGAATAGTACTCCACTGTATAAAAATACCACAGCTTCTTTTCTGAGAGAGGGAGGATCTCGCTATGTAGGCCAGGCTGGCCTCGAACTCACAACGAATTTCTGCCTCAGCCTCCTGAGTGCTGGAACGAGAGGTGTGTGCCACCACACCCAGCCTTGACCTTTGCAGAGGTCAGTTTGCTTATTGCAGGACGGAGTCCTGGATGGGAAGAGGGAAGGGTCAGGAAGGGCCACGAGGTCTCTGCTCCCGCATCCTTGTCTGGAGGAGGCGTTTCCTGGTCCCTTCTCCTCCGTCACTTGTTTTTGCTCTCGGGGGTGGGGGGAGCAAACACACTGTTTTATAGCAGAGCACACAGGACAATTAGGATCTGAGTGGACTCCCTGGGCCACCAAGAATGTTGTCACTGGTGAGGGGACAGTGCTTTGGCATTGTCCATTTTGAAAGCCAAGTTATTTTGGTTAACCAGAATTGACATAGACAATCATTAGAATAAAAACCTCAAGCACTATAATGGCTGTTTCCTCTCTCACAAATCAAAGTGTTTTAAGCAAAACTAAAGGAACTCTTAAGACAGAAAAATACCACACGCAATCTTGACCACTGAGAGGGTTGTAGGAATTTTATTCTGTAGAAGGTTTGACTTCCAAATGGTGCACCCCCAAATGATGCATCTCCCCCCAAATGATGCGTCTCCCCACCAGTGCCCCAGGTCTAAATGCAAGAGGGGGGCTTGCGAGCTCCTTCTTTCAGTTACGACAGTAAATGGGGACTCAGGAATGGAACTTTCACAAGGCAACTCCAAGCCGCGGAGTGTGTCAGGGACAAAGGACTCACTGTTTGTGGCTCTTTAATTAATTTTGTCTTCAGCTGCTTCGGAGAAGGGGGCAGGGACAGGGCTGTTGGGAAGAGGTAGACATTCCAGGTGTAAGAGAGCATATTTAGTAAGGGTAAAAATAACAGGCAGCTGTGAAGTCAAACAGCTACAGTTTCAGTCTGAGCCAGAGTTGGACATGAATCACAGCCGAACCCCACCCGCCGCTCCGCCGTGGGGTCTGAAGCAGCTTTTCCACCGCCTCTGATTCAGAAATAAAACAGAGCCACAAATTAGCCTGCAGCTCTCCAGACAATCTCCCCCTTGTCTGAGGTCCTAAAATACCCTGTGCGGAGACTTACTTCCATTCACGCTGTGAAGCTGGACCAGAAGCGTGCTGGGTTAGGCTTTTTACAGCAGAGCAGCGGTGGGTTTGTACACAGGTTTGAGCCAGGCGGAGAGCGTCGGTCCTCGCAGGTGTCCCTGGCGGAAGTGACCTTTGCCCTTAGCGTGGTGCTGTCAAAAAGGACCTGCACATGTCTTCCCCACATCCTTCTCAACGGGGTCTTTTTCCTGTGCAATAACTCATCCGCTCCAGAGAACATTCAGGGAGACGGCGACCCTCGAATAACAGTCACAAGCCAAAGACCGCGGTGCATGGACATGCGCTTGCCTGCCTGCACGGAGTCTACTGAGGCATAATTATGAGCCAGGTGCCAGCAACACACACTTGCACACACGTGCGTGCACACATGCATGCATACATGTGCATGTGCAGAATGCTGTTATGTTAATTCGTATGATGTTTCACAGTTTGCAAAACATGCTCTCATGCACCGAGGGACTCCCCTCCCGGCCACCCCGAGGAGGCACTCAGCCTGTCTATGAATGAAGACGATGAGCTCCAGTTGTGACTCATCAAGATCAACCAAGGTCGACACTGGTTTCCCAGTTCTAGACGGGGGCTTTCTACTGCACCACAGTTGGGGAGCAAGGGGCTTGGGGTTCAGCTGGGGAGATTTCTGCATGAAGTCCTTCATCCCTCACCCATCTCCAAGACACCAACTGAGAAAATGCACTCGCAGAGTTGGTGACCTCAGAGGTGACCTTTCAGGTGGGCATCAGCTAGACAGGGGCAGAGGCACCGGCACTGAAGGCAGAGGGACCCTTGCCTCTGAGAGTAGAGCTGCCAGAGGACCCCTGCCCCAAATCCCTGCAGCAAAAGCCAAAGCCCAGGTTGGGAGAGTGGCCAGGATGATGTGAAATGTGATCTTCAGGGGTAGTGTATGTGGCATCAAACTGAGGGGCTTGGGGCATTGGCCCCAGGAGATCAGGGCCCCTGCTGTGTCCCCAGCTTCTGGGGCAGCGCCCAGCAGAGAGCGGTCCATGCATAAGCGATAAATGATGGGACGAGTGGAGGGGCCCAGACCCGCTGCCTGAGAGTTTCTAGGGAGTTCAGGTTTATCCTAAGGCACTGGGCCCCAAGGACACGGGAGGCTGGGCGTGGCTGGCTTGGGTTGTATTTGGGGAAGAGGTAACACATCCCCAGGAGAGCAGATAACTTGGAGAGGAAAGCTTGGGAGTGGCCCGGGAGCATCGGGTGGAGAGAGAAGGTATCTCCAGGGTCAGAGGAACTCAGAGGAAGGGGAGGGGGATGAGTCTTGGAGAGCAAGTTGATTTTCCACAGAACTAACAGGGTGGCCTCTGCCCACTTAAAAAAGATGGGGTGGCTTCCCAGGTTCCATTTGGACCTGGCTTGGACTTTCTCCAAGGCCCATAGCCACTGTTAACTGTTGGGAAAGGAGGCTGAATCACAGGCTTCATGTGGCCAGAGAGCCCGGGGCTGTATTTGGTGACCTGCTGGGATAAATGAGGTCCATTCACACTCACAAGGGCTGGCTGGGAGTCCCGGCCGGGCTCCGGCGGTGGAGCTCAGCCTGGGCCCGGTGGGCCGTTCCACCGCGGGCGCTTTCCATGACGGAACCCGCCCTGGTGAGTGGGCTTCCATGTGAGAAAACCGATGTCAGATGCCAAGTTTATTTTGTTTTTCAAAGACCAAAGACCTCCTTTTATATTTCTCAGTATGTTTTTACAAGCACATGACGTCTTTTTAAAAGATATTATGTATAGACAGAGCTAAATGAGGCTTTCATCCTTTGCTGGGCTCCACCTCGTTTTAAACATCAGGTGGGCCCCTTGGCCGTGCTCTGGCTTCTGTCCTGGGCCTCGATTCTCTCTTCTGGGGCCTGATCTGACACAGCGCCAGCCGCACCCTGTGTCCCTGGCGTGAGGCCTTTGTGTCTGGTTTCCTTTCCCACTGAGGAATGTCTGACCCTCACCTGGGTAGGACGAGCACCATGCCGAGTGCCTCCGGGAAGCAGTGTTGGGAGGAACAGATGGCTTTTGACTAGAAATTGAGGGGACTTTTTGTTAATCAAACGTCAGAACTCATGTGTGCGTCTAAGTAAACTTGGCATCGTCTGAGTTTTCTGGGCTGCTCCTCCGTGACTGTCATCAAGACTGCTCCGAAAATCTTTTATGGAAAACACCCACTAGGGACAAAATGGCGTCTTTTGAGGGCCCATGCGGTCGTGTCTGTGAAAGAGACCCCTCATGAGGTCACCAGCGAGGTCTCATAATGTGGAGTTAACTGGTGTGAGTTCTGACCCCTATCCCTCTGCCTCTGCTTGTGTGACCTTGGACAAGTTATCACCTGCGCAGCCACTGCTGGTTAGTAGTAAGTAATACACCCGCTAGTTCATGACAGGACAGACACATCCCGAGAAACATGTCCTGATGGGGCTGGGGATTTAGCTCAGCGGCAAAAACGCCTGCGTGGCAAGCACAAGGTCGTGAGTTCGGTTCCCGGTACCGGAGAAAAACCAAAAAAAGAAAAAAAAAAAAGAAACATGTCCTGAGTGAGCTTGTCATGGTGTGAACATCTCAGAGTGTATTCTCATCAGCGATTTGGTCACAGTATCACCAGGTGACATCATCTAATGGGACCCGGTTGCATGGGCTGTCTGTCACCAATGGAAACCTCCTTATGCAGCACCTAGCCGTATTTATCCTGTGGAATCCTGAGGATGAAGTGAACTCATAATAGCTAAAACATAGCACTTATCATGTGCCAGGTACCTGCTTTTGAATTAATGGTAGAAGAACACGACAAAGCATATCAGATGCCTCGGAAATTTTGCTAAATTTAACATGAGAAAGTGGACAAGCTACCAAGTCCATTGGGTGCTCATGAAACTGCACAATGAGAACAATGGCCCAAGCCCCCCAAAAGCTGCCTAGACAGGTGGGTGTTTTGCTGATATTAACTCTTCTTCAGGTCCAAGTTCTTGGCCAACATGACCTCACGTGGCAAAGTCACACGAGAAGTTGCTTTCATAGACACAAACACTTCCACTCTTGGGCTGACACCCTTCAGGGGATGGGTTGTTTTTCTGCCTTGCATTTATATTCTCTCAATTATTTATGCTATCCTCATCTCTTATATGCATTTATATAATCTACTTCAAACTCTACATAGTTTGCGAAGCAGCAAGAGAATGAAACATATTCAAAAGCATCACATATACACATGCCTGGCACTCTAGTTGCAGAGGACAACTGGGAGTCCTGGACTAGGGAACAGTTAATGTCAGTAAAGCACCTGTTTACCCAAGCAGCTTTCTGGGCCTTGGGAACAGGGTTTCTTCCACTCTTTCATTACGTAGCTCTATGAGCACCCTCCCAATCAGGCAAGATATCTGCCTCCTCACCTTAATTTAAATTTAGGAAAATGTCCAATTTACCAGATATGCTTTGCCACGGTTTTTTTTTTTTTAGCATCAACTCAGAATACTAATGTGTTCTAAGAAGTTAGTGCTCATGACCTCCAACATCAAAACATATTCTCTAACTGCTATGGAAGGTGAGTATATATTTGAGGTTGAACAGGCCGATTCCCTTGGGCACAGATCTGCAGTCATCAGTAGAAGGTCACCAGCACTCCACTGTCTTCATCGTAAGGGTTTAATCATCTTTCCACACTATTTCTTGACTTTTTACAGTGATCATAATTATGGCCAAATGCCATGGGAAAATGAAACTGCTGCAGCAGCTAAATTGCTTAAGGTGTGTGGTCGTGAGCAGGTTAGGAAGATCTTGGGTAGAGGCAGCCATCTTTTCGGTGCCTTCTTGTAGGCAGCCATCCTTTTGGCACCCTGGCCACTGTTTTTTCTTTCTTAAGTTTTTATTCTGAGCCAGCCTTCCCTACTTAGGCGGGCGCACCCATTAGGAGAATTCTGCTGCTGTGAGAGAGGGAGGTACTGTCTTCCCAGCTCGTGTGCCTTCAGCTGATGTCCCATATTATCTGGAATTGTCTATACCAGTGTTTAGAAGGTCAAAATAGAAACTGGACCTAGAAATGTGGGTTTGAGAAGATGGTGAAGATACAGTGATTTTTGTACATCCTTAAAGGAAAGTGTCTTTGAGAATGATGCCTTGAACCGTGCTTATTGCAGTAAGGAAATGTATGCCCTAAACCGTAAGGTAGATGCATTTCGTAGTAAGCAAATGACTACGCTTTGGACAAGCATGTAGGGAATAGCTTCAGAATTTCTCCAGGACCTGGTGCAACATACACACAGGCAGGTACTGAGAGTGCAGCTGGGAAGGGATGCTCATTGCTGTATCACGTTCAAGGCAATGTGCTGGGTGCTGGTGTCCTCGTCCTGCTGGAGTGGGGCACACGAGGTCCTCTGTTGTCTGTGTGCCCGGCGCAGGTGGAATACAAGGTGTGTGGGAAGTTCCATCCTGGGGCTGTGTGAGCCTTGGAACTCACAATGCAGTATTGGGAGTAAGGGACAGAGTTTTGAATGTGTTCACAGTGAGACCTTTCAAGGCACATTTTTCAATCCTGTGAACCACGGTGAGATTTCTTTTTCTTCAGTGAAGCAGTATCGAAATAGATACCTCTGAAAATTTCCTTTCTTCTGAAGCAGTTGCCTCTTTTCTTATTTGCATCTTGCATACCTCTGGCTCTGTGGCACCCCTGCTGTTCTGAGGCTAGGACATTCCTGGGGCCAGAGTGACAGTGGCAGAGTGAATGCTGTGATGCAGGGACAGCTGCACCAGGGAGTTGCGGGTGCTTTCCCCAAAGCCACATGGACTCTGCCTTCCTGCCCTGAGCGTCTTGCCTCTGTGTGTGAAGCATTCTCTGCGGGGGACAGGGCATTCAAGGTGCCCCGATTTCCATCTCAGTTCTGCCTTGTCCCCGTGCACTGGGAAGCAGAAACAATGACAGCTCTCGCCACACAGACTCTCATGAGGGTCCTCATTGCTAGGCAGGGTGCGTGTTTGTTACATAACTCTTTCCCCAGGGAACTAACAAAGGGAAATAAAATGAGAACAGAACAATCCGGGGCTATTTAATCAGTATTTGTTGACGGCCAGCTTTGGCTTCAGGGTGTCAGTGACCCCGGAGAGTAACCCTTTCTTCTTTGGGGTTAGTTTTCTTAAAGTCATTTAAACACCCATTTAGAATGATCAAAACCACGGCTTCATTCTCTCTGGCTCAGGAACTAAAGCTAAACACAGTGGTGATAAATGATTATATGTATATTTTCATTGCCTTAAAAACATAAGTTTTGTGAATAGGGTCTGATGGTCTTGTTTTTCCGTTTTCCATGATCAAAGCTGGGATGGGAAAACTTAAAGAGATAAATTACAATAAAATGAAAGGCAAATAAGTTACTAAACATTGCCCCTATTTTAAATATTTAGGCATACTTTTGGAAAGCACTGGCAACTTAATAGGTTATCAAATCCAGATTTGATGAAGGTTCTATTTTCATGCCATTGAAAAACTCCTGTAGTCCATGCATGGAGTTCTTGTGCTCTGACGTAGAAATTAAACTACAGAGAATTAAAAAAAATGAAAAAAGCCCATACCTCACAATGTCCTCTATTTTTTAATTCTGTGATGGTGCTTCGTTTATAACAAATGCTCAATAAAAACTGCCTAAATGAGTGAGTGGGTGGCTGCATGTAGACTTCAGAGTTGTCACCACCAACATCTGGCACTATCTGTCATCTAAAATCATTTTCCTAGAGAACCAAACCCTCTCACTTCTCTTTCCTGGTAACTTCCCTCCTTGAGACAAATACACCAAAATATACACGCTCCTCTCAACTCATGGAATTTTCCAAAGTTATAGGAAACCAAGACTCAAGTGAAGATATTCTGTGTTTTGATATTAGGATGGGTCTTTGAGAGATAAACATTTGAAGCCAACAAAAATAGCATCCAGAGGAAATAATGCTGGTGTCGGCAGCATGAGAAACATCCGGGATCTACTCCATGGGAACTCTGTTAGGGTTTTTAAATCTCTGTCCTATTAGTTCGGCTATGGGGATGCGCGGAGCAGGGCCGTGTAGCTGAAGACCCCAGCGAGGCCTCAGTCCCGAGCACCCCTGGCTTTGACCTCCATCCATGGCTGGCCCTGCCTTCTCCTGGCTGTCAGCTCCGAGATCCTTGCACAGACCCCACGCACATTCGCAAGTGAACCTGCCTTTCAGGGTTCCCAGACTGTATCTGCCAACTTTCCATCCCTTTGACAAAATACCCGAGAAGTCAACTTAAAGGAGGAAAAGTTTATTTGGGCTCAGAAGTTTCAGTCCGTGGCCCCTTGGCTCCATGGTTTCTAGGCCAGTGGTGAAGCAGCATCATGCAGGGAGCCGTGGGGGAGCTGGGAAGCAAAGAGAGAGCAAGAGGAAGAGCTAGGGACAAAACATGACCCTTCAAGGCACGTCCCGAGGACCCACTCCCTCCCACTAAGCCACCTCCTAAATTCCCACCACCTCCCAGTAGCCCATGGGACTAGGAACCATGGATGGATGAATCCGCTGATAAGTCAGAGTCCCCATGGCCCAGTCCCTTCCCCTAAGCACCTCTGCAGCTGCCCTGGGGACCGAACCTTTGGCACATGAGCTTTTGGGGTACATTTCAGATCTAAACCACAACACAGATGCTGAAAAACTCTAAAGAGACACCGAGACCCCCAGTCACCCCTTCCTGTCCACACCCCTGCCATTGTCTCAGGGTGTGGAGTGAACTTTTCTACCCTACTTCAGCCCTGTCCCCTCCTGCTCCAGCGAATGTCCTCTTACCTCGAATGGCTTTGACCTTCTCAGACTCGAAGGTCAAGTCCATATCAAACCTGTACCTTTCCACTTCCACAAATTCGCTGCAGAACTCCATCCGACACAGGATGGAGGACACAAACAAGGTTTCACTGCAGTGGAACCATAGCCTTAAATACGGGATGGAAACCTGCAATCCAGAGGAAGTGAAGGCTCCTGGGTCCCCAAGCAGGTAGAAAGAGTATGTGTTGGGAAAGCTTGCCAGGGACTTCCGGAAATCCACCTTAGGAGATATAATTGGAATATGGACACTCCTCTGCCACGATGCCCAGGGTTCACTGTGGCCTGCCCACCCCTGGGTTACTGTCTACGGGTTAACCATCTCAAAAGACATCAGTGTATTTCTTTGTCTCGTGCTTAAGTTCGATTTCATATTTCTCTATTAAGTCTGATATCACCATGTCCTGGAGTTTTCAAATCCCCAAGTCCTCTTTTTTTCCACTTTGTCAGAAAGCCATGTCTGTCTTTATGTGAATGCCTTACTAAGTCGGTCTTGGGGGTCTTTCCCGAGGCCAGCAGCCAACTCCACTCTGCTACTTCCGCTTCCTTCTCCTCTCACCACTGGGGTCCAAGCTCTTGCTGCCTTTCCCAGCTGTCCCACCCTGTTTACCCTTCTGCCTGCACCCAACTGTCAATGCGACTCTCCAAAGCTGCCGACCCTGCGATTGGCTGCAGGGGTGTGAAGTCCAACATTAAGATTTCATCAGAGCCGGGCGTGGAGGCGCACGCCTGTAATCCCAGCTCTTGGGAGGCTGAGGCAGGAGGATCGTCATGAGTTCGAGACCAGCCTGAGCTACAAAGTGAGCTCAAGACCAGCTTGAACTACATAGTGAGACCCTGTCTCAGAAAGACAAAATAAATAAATAAATAAATAAATAAATAAATAAATAAAAGGATTTCATCCTGAGGTTTCAAGGGAAACGTCAGTCCGAATCCTTGCAAAGTGTCCCCGGTGCCACCTCGCGGCATCTGTTTCCTGTCACCCAGGGAGAGTACGCAGCAGCTCAGTGTTCCCTGCAGGGGTCCCCAGGCAGCGGCCACAGACAGTTTCCCATGACGGTTTCAGGAAGAGCTGGCTCATAGCACAGACACCAGGTGGCAGCCCTGTCCCCTCTGTGCTAGATGGAGGTTGAAAGGACTTGAATTTATTCCTAAATGCATCGAGGTGCCAGTGGCTGGTGGCTGGTGAGGGCTCTCTCCTGGGGTTGCAGAGGGCCATGTCGCATGACGGAGAGACAGAGAAACCAGGGCTCTGCTCTCACCCCCTTCTTAGAAAAGCAGTGGTACCACCCCAGGGTTCCACCTGCAGGACCTCATCTAACTGGATTCATCCTGAAAGCCCCTACCTCAAAAAACTATCACACTGGGGGCTCAGGCCTCCACCTGTGAGTTTCGGGAGACACGGATAGTCAGACCACACCGGTGCTTTGCCTGCCTTTCTGCTCCTCTCCCCTCCTTCCTGCCTGGGTTTCTTCCTCCGACCCTTCCTGGGCGCTCTGGGTATCACACGACCCTAGCATCACGCTCCTTGGCTGAAGTAATAGTGAAGAATTTCTCTCCTCTTCTTCCACCAGGAACTCGCCTGATGAATGCAGCGTGGCCAAAGGCGGGAAGATGGTGGGCAGCCCGGACACGGTGGGCGTGAACTACAGCAACTACATGGAGGAGAAGCACATGCCGCCTCCCAACATGACCACCAACGAGCGCAGGGTGATCGTGCCCGCAGGTCAGCGCTTCCCCACGGCCACGCTCCTCCCAGCTGTGGCCGGCTCACACCTCAGATGTCTCCAGTGGTGCCTGTGAGCAGAAGCCCGTAGGAGTTTGTCCACACAGGGTGACATGGTCGTGTTTACTGGCTTTCCCAAAAATGAGCCAATAAGAGCAAACATACATACACATATGTGCATGTGTGTATTAGGTTCTCGGGACATGTGAGAGAACGAGGTGTGGTTCCCAGCCCTTTATTTGGACAGAATTAACATACATGGAGAGAGAGAGAGATAAGAATTAACACACATGGGGAGAGAGAGAATGTCCAGCAAGCTTGTGTCTGCTTCCTTACACACACATGCACACACATGTGTCTATATGTGAGCGTATGACCATGAACCGTGATCTTTCCATGGAGGAGTTGCTCTTCCTCTGAGGCTGCTTGGTGGTAAATAATCTGTCTTTTGTGCAGTCTAATTGTAATAGGTGGTATGTTTATTTGCTCGTTACTTCTTCTTATCCAGCAAAATAAGAAGTTGGCGCTGTATATTCATCCCTCACATTGTCTTAGAAATCAAGAGTTGCAGTTATTATGACTGCAATACGGATTATAATAATCAGTATAATTCTTTCTCCTGGAAGTCATTCAGATTCAACCCAAAGGAATAGCTCTCTTAAGTTTGAGAGTAAAGCTCAGAACTTATTTATTTAGTGAAACTAAAGGTAGTAGAAAGAATGGCTTGCAGTTTCTCACAAGTTGTGTACTACGTAAAACTATGCCTGTAACAATAATAGTACTTTTGCTATCTTAGGCAGCATTAACCGTATCCTCTCATGCAGTCTGGGGAACCAGGTACCCTGATCCCACTGCCCCACTGAGGAATGTGAACCTCAGGGAATCTGACTGGAAGCCAAGTGCGTAACCCCCACCTCTCTCATTCCCCCCAGCTGTGGCTGGGCTTTGGGATCAGCAAGCCCTGGGTCCATTCATCCTGCAGCCCTGTCCTCATCGGAGCTCTGTGCATACCTGGCCTCCTGGGGTGAAGGCACTGTCCCCACTGTTCCTGCAGGAGTCCCCCACCCCGCCCCATGGCACACAGTCCCTGCCTGTCTTATCTTTCTTTATCTCCCTCCTGCCCACCTGGCTTATGTCACATGGTGATGTAGAAGCTGCCCTGTGTTCTCGCCCCTGATAGGATGTAAGCCCCCTGAGGCTGCACCTCCTGGCCAAGTGCAGTAGGAACTCCGTGAACACTAACAGGGTGCTATGTGCTGAAAAATGGGTGGCCCACTTAGGGACTCCCTACTATCAAAGGGGTAGGAGGTGTCATGGGTGACGCACACAGGTCTACTTCCCCTCATTCCTGGGCTCCCAGAATCACCTCTACAAAATGCCCATCCCCTCGCACACTCACTGGCAAAGGTCACACCAGCGAGTCCCTGTGCTTTCTGCCTGGGAGACTGCAGGGTGAGCATGGGGCAAAACATCAGACTTGGTTTCTCCTTAGGTTTGCTACTGCGTGGCTCTCAGCTGACTGCCTGGCTGGAGCTGCGTGGACACAGGGGGTGTGAGAGGAATCATCCAGTTCAGGCTTGGCCCGGTTAGTGTGGGGTACAGTTGCACTGGGTGGAAAAAGATGGAAACACAGTGACCCAGATGCCCGTTCCTGATGAGTGGCACCTAAACCCAGCTTGACAGTGGGTGAGTGGGACAGGGATGTGGAGGGGCAGGGTAAGGAGACTGCTGTTCCAGATGCTGGCTGGACATAAGGGGGGAAGTAGAGACACCAAGAAGCCTTCCCAGCATGCCCCCAGCCTCCTGCCTGAGAAACGTCCTGTGTTCCGGGAGGCCGGCCACAGGTTCAGTGCAGGGGCCGTGGGAGGAGCATCGCTCTTGCTCCTGGTAGATCAGTGGGGGAGATGATGCCCGAAGGTGGGGTTGTCTTTCTATGATGTCATCCACATGCTTGGATGTCACCGATGTCCAGTTTTCAGTGGGACCAGCTGGACTCTTTCTACAGAAGTACTCAGAAAGTAGGAGAGATTTTAATGCTGAACTGAGGCCAAGGGCCAGTTGAGTCAAGTTGGAGAAGGAGCATTTCTTGCGTGGAGTAGGTGCTCGGTGAATGTTGGGGGCAGCATGGGCCAGGGCTGCCTGCTTCCTGTTGGGTTTGGTGTGAGACTGCCTCTGCCTGCGCCTCCGCAGCCAAGTCTTCTTTCTGCTCTTCCCGCCTCTGGTTGCTTCATGCTGAGGCCGGCAGTTATTCTGTTAGCCGTGTGTGTAAGAGAGCGCACTGTGGCTGATTTTGCAAGTTATGAGTCTTGCAGTTATTGGTCAAGCTTCAGGTATGTGTGCTCACACACACACACACACACACACAGATGCACACATGTGTGGGGTTTCATTGCACAATGTGGACAGTCTCCAGCATGGCCTCACAGTGACAGGACCCCAGGCGGTGCTATTGGCTGTCACACTCGTCCCTTTGGCTCTGACACCAGGCATACTTTGGGTGGGGCGTGCCCTGTGTATGCACAATTCTCCAGCACTGGTTCTGGCCCAGTTTGCAGAGTCCCTGCTCCTTAGACCCACTGCTTGGCACCTGAAGTGGGAAATTTTTTAATCTTTTTTGGGTTTATTCCCGGTACTGGGAATTGAACTCATGACCTTGTGCTTGCCAGGCAGATGCTGTGCCGCTCAGCTACATCCCCAGTCCCCCGAAGTGGGAATTGTAGAGATAGCCAATGAAAAACCCATTAGACCACGAACTGCTCCTTAGGTGTTGATTACAATCCATGAACTCCACGCTGACATTCTTCTCCTGGACATAAACACGGTAATACACACATTCGAGAAGTTGGCTTGTGAACTGAGTACCTTAGTGACAACACAAAGGTCTTGAATGCGTTGTCTGGGTTTGTATGCAGGTCCAGCCTTGGAGCTCAGCTCTGAGAAGTGATTTTCTCTGGTATTGAGACTCACTTTTCGCTGAACTCAAGAGCCATGAAGAAACCCATGCACTTTCCCTCACGAATCAGTATGTGCTGTCATTTGACATATATATGCTGCCTCCTGTTGCAGAATGAATTTAAGAAAGTCACATAAATATACCCAAAGGCCTAAGGTAGAAATAACTTTAAAACAATTGGTAAAAACTGTGGGCTAAAGCAGGAGCGTAACAGAGAACAAAACCAGGAGTGAGGCATACATTGTGTACATCTTAAAGCTTGCAAAATGCTGACCAAATGCAGTAGGACTTTCATTTGATATGGGATTTTGTCCCAAGAAACCCTTTTAGAACTGAAGCTATCGTAAGTGGAAAATGCATTTAATGCACTTCACCTACTGACCAGGCCCGCATAGCACAGCCTGTGTAGCTAGACCGGCTGCGAGCGCTCGTCTTAGTCACAGCTGGGTAAAATCATATCCCCTCAAGCCTACTTTACACTAAAGTCGTGATGATCTCATGGAACTTATGAAACACTGCCCTGAAAGTCACAAGCAGAGTGATTGTTCAGGTGTCCAGCCGAGGCCAAGCGCAATCCCTCCGTTCCACAATTGGCACTGGCGCTGGGCTCCACGGGGACCAATGGCATCATGCCCAGCCCCGGGCCTGTGTCTGTTTCTCTGTGCTCCTCCCGATAGTCCAAGATGAGTGTGTACCCGAGGAGTCTCACTGCCAGGTGTTTGCAGCGCAGCCTCGCACGGCTGTGGACTCAGATCAGTGTCTGCGGAGAATGGAGCAGTGTATCCTAAACGCGTGTGTGTCGTGGTGTCTCATGGACATCCACCGCCAAGCACAGTGTCCTCCGGGTGCGGCAGTCCTCCTGCCTGCCCCAGGTTCCTGGGGCGGCTGCTGCCTTTGAGATCCTGGCGGTGCCCACAGGCTGTGCTAACCAGGCAGGTTGACAAAGGGGAAGACCCAGGCCAGTCACTTTGCTTCAGAGTTGCAAAATGCTGACCAGCTGCAATAGGACCTCTGGTTTTAGCTGCTTGTAGCATTTTGAAAGATGTCTCTATTGCTGTGTTTTATTCCTTAAAATAGGTACTGCTTTTCAAACATCCCTTTTTTTAACTTTTGCACTTTTAGTTTTAAAACGACTCACCTTGAGAGCAAGCCCTTGTGAGACTCAGCAAAGCCGCCTTCATCTCATCCTCCCTTCCTTCATTCACAGAGCGCTTGCTGGGTTCCAGCAGCACCAGTCAGATAGCTTGTGAGATTTCCAGTCCTTTCTTCTTGACCTCCAAAAATCTCAGGATGGGGACTTCTCAGATTGTGTCTTCCTCAGCCCCTCTGTGCTCGGCCACTTCCACTCCCTCCGTGACATGTCTGTCAGCACCCATTACTCTTACGCCAGCCAGAGGAGATCAGACCCATCCGTGTGACAGAGGGAGCGGGTGGCAGGCAGGAGAGAGTGTGGGTGAAGCTCAGTGAGTGAATCACATAAATGTTCGGACATTGGAGCAAGGGAGATCAGAGGGGTCCCCAGTATGGTCTGTTTCCTAAGAGCCTCTGCCATTTTCCTCTGCCGCGTGCTGTCCCCACTGCTGCGATGCCCTTCCTCTGCTCCACAGCCTGCTCAATCTCCAGAGTGTCTCTGAGAGTCACCCTGTCCGCCAAGCCACGCTTCATCCTCCGGCAAACAAATTTATGGCATCTTTCCACTTTCTTATTACCACACTGGGCTTCGTTTCATATTGTATTCTCTAATGCATCCTGGGCCTGCCTAAAAGTCGACTCACCTAAAAATCGACTCCACCAAGGATGTGAGAGTCCTTATGCACTAAGCTCCTGGTGCACATGGGAATTCAGAATCAGCTTTAAAGCAGTTAAAAGAACAAGTGGAAAACTAAGAAAGTATGAAGAGTAAAGACTAGCCAGGCCTGGTGATGCCCGCCTATAATCGCAGCACTTTGAAGGTTGAGGCAGGAGGATTGTGGGTATGTGGCCAGCCTGAGTTGCAGAGTGAATTCAAGGCCAACCTGCACTACATAGCATGACACTGTCAGTGAGAGAGACAGAGAGGGAGAGAGGGAGAGGCAGTGAAGTGAAGTGAAGGGGAGGGAAGGGAAGGGAGAGGAGAAGAGGAGAGGAGAGGAGAGAAGAGGAGAGGAGAGGAGAGGAGAGGAGAAAAACTTAAGAAGTGCTATGACTTACCAACCGTGACTTAGCCAAACCATCAATTATCCTGCAGTGTTCACTGGGGAAACTCCATTCATGTCTTCTCTGGCCTTACTACTGGGATACTTTTTGCTGACCTGCAACTGTGATTGTTTTAATCTCT